>NC_079222.1:33289709-33374709 GCF_029633865.1 Lampris incognitus
ACGTTTGCTACAATGATGTGGGAGAGCTCGATTTAGCTAAATCAGTCTTAACCAATGACTACACAGTGCTATCTTCACTAAATTTGGTACCTATGTACAACAATGGATGCTGAGGGCCCATTAAAAAAAGTCGGTATTTGTCCAATAGGTGGGGCGTGAGAAAATCAACGTAGCTTAAATGGCCATAAATTGGTGAAAATTAACTTTAGAAACATATTTTTAATCACATTTCTTTGTCCATCCCACACTCTATCTATAAATTCCTCAAAAACAGTTTTTTTTCGCCACCCAAATTTGGTAAACTTTTGCCAGTAGGGGGCACTATAGCAACACCATTACTTTTAATGGCCACGTATATCCATTGTATGCATAGCTAGCATTCTATGCAGTAAAAACTTCTTTACAATTTTAAAATGCTCGGTTTTGCATATTGATCAACTATCCATAATCTCGTCATCAGCACACGTGCAATGCATGGAGCCCCATTCAATTCCGCTGCAAGTCTTATTGCACGTTTAGCTTCAAAATTCCAGGTATGGACCACACTTGCCCATTGGTGATGTTTATGCATCATTGCTCATGAGGTACTCGATAATTATTGCTTACAGAAATGTTCAATATTCTTATGTGAAGAGTTGCACCATTTCTGCAACTGACAACAAACTCGTCCTTTATATCTTATTTTTAACCAGTTACCCAAGTGAATGTGTTTTTGAAATAAAGTTCAAAGTTCATGGCAGTTAGCATAGTGTTAGAAGCCTTCTAAAGCTTTGTGCTGTTGCTGCGTCTTAGTAGGTGTGCCCTTTTATGGTTAACTGGTCAACGTTAACACTGTCACGGATTCATGTCTTTCGCTGCTCTGCAGCTCCCCAACCTGATAGGAGCTAGTTATTTTTCTACCCCTCCTGGTTATCTAATGTATTCACATTTCTGATTCCAGATAGACATACCATCTGCCAGGCGAGAGGTGAGCAGAAAGGAGAGGACAGGGGAGGAGATAAAGAAAAACAAGTTGGAGCAAAATATGAGGGAAAATATCAGCAGGCAGCATTTGACGGTGGTCCACACGACCACAACAAAGCCTCTAGAATGTATATTTGTGCATCTCTCTGTCTATTTATAAATAAAGACTTTAAAATGTACAAAATATTTGTTTTCCAACTGTATACCCCTCTCCCTCCATGCTTTTTGTCCACCCAATTTTCACTTTTTCAGGAACATGATGTTGTAGCGAATTCACGTGGCAGCCGGGGACCGCCGCAGCCGGGACGCGAACCCGGGTCTCCCGCACCACGGGCCACTACGTTAACCAATCGACTAAAGGGTCCGATGCGTTAGCGAGTCTATTCATCCGTGGTCGTTATACTACCCCCCCTCTTCCGGAAGCGCGTCCCCGCGCTTCAGCATATCAGCTCCTCACACCTCCGGGCGCACGCGCTTCCAATGGCCTCGCCATCCCACTTCTGACACCGGTGTGGCGAATTCAGGGGGCAGCCGGGAACCGCCGCAGCCGGGACGCGAACCCGGATCTCCCGCACCACGGGCGAAAACGATAACCGGTCAACCTAGGAGTCCGACCCGTCTCGTTACCAGTGGTTGTTAGAATATAAATCCTACAGTAACGTTATGAGACCGAGTGTAATACAAAGATAAAAAAAACAACATATATCCCAGATGGAGGTGTTTGGGAATGCATGTGGTGTCTGAGCATCTAACCATGATAACGGTCTGAAGTAACATGTTTACAAAACACACTTAAAAACATCAGATAACGAAAGCTTGTCTGTTCAATTATTGGGCAAGAGCATTTGGGCTTTAGCCCCCCTTACTGATGGGTGGCCACGGCATAATGGCTCTCGGGAAGACACTCTAACCAGATGTAAAAGATCTGGACAAGCAGGACAATATCAATGGGGACCAGTTGAGAAAAAGGACTAAGGACTGGGTGTTTGTGTTAGTCTAAACTAGCCCACACGGAAGGCAGCTTAACGATCCTCTGATGAGTATCTACACTGAGGTACATTGTTGTGAAGACAGGGTTCTACATACGAGCACATGAAATACTGGGTTCATACCAACAGTTACAGAACTAAACAGATCATAAGTAGCCTCCATGTGTATAAACCAATACAGACATGCCATATTTTCCTCTTCACATTTTCATTGGTTTGCACGGTCGCCTCACAGCAAGAAGGTCCTGGGTTCGAGCCCCGGGGTGGTCCAACCTTGGGGGTCATCCCGGGTCGTCCTCTGTGTGGAGTTTCCTCCGGGGCCTCCGGTTTCCTCCCACAGTCCAAAGACATGTAGGTCAGGTGACTAAGTTGTCCCTAGGTGTGAGTGTGTGGACCCTGTGATGATGGACTGGTGGCCTGTCCAGGGTGTCTCCCGACCTGCCGTCTAATGACTGCTGGGATAGGCTCCAGCATCCCAATCTGGATAAGTGGCTTGGATAATGGATGGATGGATTGGATGGATGGATGTTTTTTTGTTTTCCTTGGCTGATGGCAGGAGAACAGAGACTAGGGGTATATCCAGGAGTAGTAATTAGCGCTTGTGATTTGGGACTGCACGTGGGTTTTGTCTGTGTCCTGTTGTAGACAGCCTTTTCTACACCTGTCCCTCAACGGGGATCAAGGAACCGGAAGGAGAGGCCAGGGGGTTCGCTGAGGATACACTAGCGCTCTGAAAATAGAACAGAGAAACTTCAGTATTTTGGAGAAGAAGAAAAAAAACAAACAACAACAACAACAAAGAAATTAAAAAAAATGCACGACCATATGCTCTCCCTTCTGCTGGTGAAAGGAGATGGTCTAATTAAGTCATATAATGAGTTTTACATGCATGGGACAAGGCTTCTCCTCCTGAAAGAGTGTTCACAATAATAGTACTAATCTGCGCTTTCCGCCTTTTAAATTCATCATTTGTGAAATGTGTAATTCACGTCAAGGACAAAGTGCCCAAAGTCATTCTTGCTTTATTGTTGGGAAAACTGGACAATTTGATCAAATTACTTTTGAAGCTACTATATTAATCAAGTCAGTTTTATTTGTATAGCCCATTATCACAAATGACAAATGTGCCTCAGGGGGCTTCACAGCAACACAACGTCCTGTTATTAGACTCTCTCATCAGATAAGGAACAACTCCCTTAAAAAAAACAACAACAAAAAACCTTTAACAGGGAGAAAAAAATAGAAGAAAGCTCAGGGAGAGCAACAGAGGAGGGATCTCTCCCCCAAGACGGACAACGTGCAATGGCTGTTGTGTTTACACAATTTACAGAACACAACAATGAAAGAGGATAACACAATTATCATGGAATTATAAGATATATGAAGAATATGACGAGGAGGATGCCAAGCAGGGTCCAGACACTACTGGAAAAGCCCAGGATGGAGCAGCCCAGGACCCGAGCCACGTGACCAGCATCGCCATGTTAATTAACAAACAAACAAACAAACAAAACACACACACATTAGTGACACGCCTGAGTGAGGGAAGGGTATAACATTAACACAGGATAACAAAATTATATGGATTTATAAGATATATAAAAAAGAAAATGTGATGAGGAGGATGCCAAGCAGTGTAACCATGGTGACCTGGGAGGAGGTCAGACTGCACATGCACACAAGGGACACTCACGTCACACCATTCACACACACAGAAAATGACGAAGGAGAAGACATCATTCAGAGAGAGTGAGAAAAAAGACATTTAAGAGAAGAGAACAGTTTGCAATAGTCAACAGTCTATACTCTATAACCTTGTTGGCAGACCAGTGCTTTGGTAAATTCACTGAGACAGAAAATGACCCGTCATGCAGAGCAGGTTGTGAAGCACTCAGCTAAAAGGCAACACATTGTAGGCTAAGTCAAAAAGATGAGTTTTAAGTTTGGATTTAAAGGACTCAATAGACTCGGATTGTCTGATGGCAGCAGGCAGGTTATTCCACAAGAACTGGGCTGATAGGAAATGGCCCTGTCACCAGCTGACTTCTTTTTAACTTTAGGTGCACACAAGAGCCCTGTATTTTGAGAGTGGAGAGCTCAAGATGGAATAGTGTGTGTTTATGGAGATCAGGTAGGATGGGGCAAACCCATTTAGGATTTTATAAGTCAGCAGAAGCACTTTGAAGTCTGATCTAACATGGATAGGAAGCCAGTGAAGGGAGGCGATAATCGGTGTTAATATGGTCAAATTTCCCCAGTTTTAGTTAGGATTCTAGCAGCAGCATTCTGAACCATCTGAAGACTTTTAGTACTAGCATTTGGCAGACCTGAAAACAGAACATTACAGTAATCAAGTCTGCATGAAATAAATGCATGTATTAGAGTCTCTGCGTCAGCCATGGAGAGAAAAGACAGAATTTTAGCTGTTACGTAAGTGGGAAAAAAGGCAGTCTTGGTGATTTCTTTAAGGTGCTTATCAAAGGAAAGCCTGAGTTCAAACATAACACCAAGATTGTTGGCTGCCATACTTCGTGAAATCACAAAGTTGTTGATTGTTATTGTTACTTGATCAAGTTGGTGTCTGTGTCTAGAGGGGCCAATGACCAGCATCTCAGTTTTTTTTCTGAATGTAAAAGCAGAAAATTTAGTGACATTCAGTTTTTCACAGCAACCAAGCAGGCTCTAAATTAATCATCTGAGTATGATCATCAGCCCTTATAGGCACATACAGCTGAGTATCATCAGTATAGCAATGGACATTTATTCCATGACTGCACATAATTTGGCCAAGAGGTGAACTGTAAAGACAGAAAATCGGAGGGCCAAGAACTGAGTCCTGAGGTACACCATATTTAACGTCAGATAAATTTGATGTAATATAATTATAGCGGGAACAATGTGCTTTTCATGATAAGTAAGACTTATGCCACGATAGAGCTAAGCCAGAGACATCAAAATGAAGATTTATTCTGTTTAATAGTATACAGTGATCAATGGTGTCAAAGCCTGCACTGAGGTCTTTGAGTTTTGCTGGTAAAGGGTGAAGCAGACAAGTAGTTGGTTTAGAAGCTGACATGAGCTTAGTCAAAGTATCAAAAGAGATAGTATCAAAAGCTGTAAAAACTGGGACTATCAGTGACTTATTGTATAGATATAAATTTGCTAAGACATGATCTGCAGGAGTAGCTGGAGTTGAACTAATTTGTTTATGATCTCATCAACTTTATTGCAGAAAAATTCTAGAAACTTATGGGCCATGAATGGTGAACAGCTAATAGACAGCTGCCTTTAGTAAGTTCCCAGTAGGGGGGAAATCTGTCTGCTTACAGCAGGTAGGGGCAGCCCCAGAAAGAAGGCCAGTTATCCAAAAAGTCGAATCCCTGCTCATTACAGTAAAGAGCCAGCCAGTGTAAATCTCATCATTAACTCTCACAGGTAAGAAACCAGAGACAATTTATCAATGCCGACACATGTTTCTGGAAAACCTGAGCGTCCTGACTAGGCTGACTTTTGTGATTTCTGATTGCTTCATCCTAGCATTATTGGTACTGGCATGAATAGCAATGTTGCTGAAAGTGGTGGTGCTGTGTGCCTGGGTTCCCTGTTTCCCCCTCCATCATGCCAGCACCTTAACATTATCCTGTATGTCGGAGAATCTGTCCCTGGGTAAACCGTGAACTAAGGCTGGCGCAGCTAATCTGATATTGCAGGTAATGGAGTCTGCTTTCACTAAAGTGCATTGCTTTATACTGATGACAGGAGTGGGAGAGGCAAGCTGGCCGGTAGGACTACCAACAGGGCTGGTGAGGGGCGAAAACCGGTTTGCAGTCGGGAGAGGTGACGGCAGACCAGGCCACATGACCGGTGGCTTGCTCTTGCAAGACTTCCCATGCCGGTAAATGCAGACAAACTCTGCCACGTCTGTCGATGAGGTTTAGCTAGTGCTAACAATAGCTGGTCTGCTGTCAGGCCAGGGGCCTAATGCTATCTGGAGTGCCCGTCTCGTCTAACGTAATCCTAGCCAAAAGAAGCTGCTCTAACTCACGGACACATCTCTCTAGTAGAGACAACCTACGTATGTGTAACTGCGGAACAGTCACTACACACCATCGTTTTAATGAGGCTGATTTGGTTGCAAACGCAATAGAGCTAACTGCTAAACTGGGCTAAACTCGAAGCTAGTAGCAAACTCGGAATGAGAAGCTGCCCACTAAACACGAAAGTCGTTTGAGAAAGAAAAGTAGCGAATCTAGCGATAAGCAAACTAAGAACAGAAAATAGCGAAGAGGTTAGGGCAGAATATAGAGAAAAGATAATAAGAGAGAGAAAAAAAACAGCAGTTGTTGATGTAATGAAGACAACGCTCATGAAGGCGGAAACCGGAAATAGCTAGCAGTTATTTCCGGTTGGAAAGAGTAATTTCTTGGCGCAAACTCAGGAATGTTGTGTCATCCGAGCACTTTGCCATATTTATTTGTCAGAGTAAAGGAACTTTACCACATCGAAGATGTTGGTTTGCCTCGGGATAATACACAAAAAAAATACAGGATGCACAAAATGAACCAATAGACGTGTTCCCTTGTTTACATGCGCCAACTGTGATACGGTCCTACACGTTGTTTCTCGGCCATGTTTTGCCACACGTCCTTCGCGCGCATCTTGTTTACAGAGCGGCTTTTACGTCACGCGATCAGGGGATCTACTCATGCCGTGCATGCTCGTGCCATGTGCTGACACTTATTTGAATATCCTTCTAAATACGAAGCAGACTCATTTGTTATTCACCTGCACCCCCACAGGGGAAACATCGCCAGCTGCGAGTCATGTCGTTTAAACATCAAACGATTCTGGTCTGGTCTTGTTTTTTCTTTTTTGTCTTCTTTTTTATGTATTTATTTTTTTATTGAATATGAATAGACACAGATGGACCGATGATATAATAATGATAATAATAATAATAATAATGTAAACAGTATATCAGACCTGTCACATACCACCTCCCATAGTTGATGTAGAGCAATGGTATGCCTGACACATTAAAAATAGATAAGGGGGGAACACAGACTAAAGGTATGTCTGGGAATAGGTTCAGTGAGTATATATATATGCATTACATAAAGATGCTGAAGATAGAGACATGTATGTATTCACACACACACAAAACTGCACACAGACTTGGAAGAACACCCACCCACACACACACATTAAAGCTATAAGACGATGAACAATGCTCAGCTTTGCGGTTTGCAATGTTTCGTTGGCGTTTCTTAGACCAACCAGAAAACGGACATCTTAACCTTGGAAGCCCTGTTTCTCCGTCAGACTCCGCCAGCCATCCATATCCAACTGTACCACTCCCTGTGATGAAGTGACACCGTCTTTGTCTTTCCCTCCCGCTATCTGATGCATATGTAAGTAGGCCAGTAGCACAGGGACCTGTTTATAAACGGGCTCTGATGCCCAGAGATCTGCAGCCTCGCAGTAATCACCTAAACACTGGGACTTCCTAACATTTTTTTTTTCTTCTTGGTGTCCGGCATTGGAGCTTAAAGATGAAACATTTACTCCACCTTGTAACTCAGAATAGAGACATGATGGACAGGTTGAAGAGCAAACTCCAGGAACGACACAGAATTAGACTTGAATATTTCTAATATATAACCAGGTGGGAAAAAATCCCTGCCAACTAGAAGCAGCATAACTGTCGAACCACACATCAGGTGGTACAGACGTTGCAATAGGTGCATCAAGTAGCCCCCCCCCACCCTTCACAGACTGTTCATTAGAATTAGACCAACGCCTGCTCCAGAAGCTTCTAGAATTGACACTACATTCTTATATTGTAAAAAACACTGGACCTCGTCACACTGCTCTGTCATCATTAACTCTACTACCACTTCTGGCTGCTCCCGTTAGGGGGCGCCACAGTGGATCATCCGTTTCCATCTCTTCCTGTCCTCTGCATCCTACTCTGTCACACCACCCACCTGCATGTCCTCCCTCACCACATCCATGAACCTCCTCTTTGGCCTTCCTCTTTTCCTCTTCCCTGGCAGCTCCACATTCAGCATCCTTCTCCCAATACACCCAGCATCTCTCCTCCACACATGTCCAACCCATCTCAATCTGTCCTCTCTTGCTTTGTCTCCAAACCGTCCAACCTGAGCTGTCCATCTAATATACTCGTTCCTAATCCTGTCCTTCTTCATCACTCCCAGTGAAAATCTTAGCGTCTTCATCTCTGCCACCTCCAGCTCCACCTCCTGTCTTTTCGACAGTGCCACTGTCTCCAAACCATATAACATAGCTGGTCTCACAACCATCTTGTAAACCTTCCCTTTAACTCTTCTGTCGCAAAGCACTCCTGACTCTCTTCTCCACCCACTCCACCCTGCCTGCACTCTCTTCTTCACCTCTCTCCTGCACTCCTCGTTACTTTGGACAGCTGACCCCAGGTATTTAAACTCGTCCACGTTCGCCACCTCCACTCCTTGCATCCTCACCTTTCTGCCGCCCTCCCTCTCATTCACACATAGGTACTCCGTCTTGCTCCTACTGACTTTCATTCCTCTTCTCTCCAGTGCATACCTCCACCTCTCCAGGCTCTCCTCAACCGGCTCCCTACTCTCACTACAGATCACAATGTCATCTGTGAACATCACAGTCCACGGAGACTCCTGCCTGATCTGGTCCATCAACCTGTCCATCACCATTGCAAACAAGAAAGGGCTCAGAGCCGATCCTTGATGTAATCCCACCTCCACCTTTATACCACCCGTCATTCCTCTACCCCACACCTCACCACTGCCTCACTGCCCTCATACATATCCTGCACCGCTCCTGCATGCTTCCCTGCCACTCCTGGCCTCCTCATACAATACAGTACATAAAGCATCATTATCACTATACTCACCATAACCAAGTACAGTTCCTGAATACAATGTGGGTGTACTGTAAGCCGCTGAATATTTAAAAGTAACGATGACGTTTCAACATGAAAGTATGTGGAAGTTAAGTCCACAAGTTAAAAAGGGATAAGTTATGATAGAGAAGTAAAAATAAAGTGAAACGGTGAAAGAAAAATAATAAGTGCATGAACTGGCAAGCCATAGGAGTTGAAGCAGCCGCTCAGAACAGCGAGTTATATACGTAGCTAAACTGGTTGAACAATACTACATTTACATTAATAATAGTTCATATCTGAAAGTATGTTGAAGTAAATGAGAATAACAATTTATAAAGTATTTCAGAGGAGAAAGAAAATGACAGCTATTAAAAGAATGAAGCCAGTGTAGGTCTCTGGGGTTACTGGAGCTGCTGTATAGAAAGGCTGCAAAAGCTGCAGGAGTTGAAGAGAGAGACACAAAGTATCGAAACATTCAAAAGACTGACTGAAATCGATACAAAACAACCAATAAAGGAGTAAAATGGTGTGAAAATATTATAAATTATAATGCAAACATGCAGTGTCTGTCCACGTCCACGTCGGCATCTAAGTTTGTGCCTTCGTTTGACGGCTGAGAGAGCTGGCCCTGGATCGGCTGGGAGAGCTTGGTCTGCTGCATCCTGTGGGCGCAGGGACCACGGCCCTGCTTGGAGCTGCGCCCGAAGAGGAAACACTGAGGGCGGTCTGACAGGACGCGGAAGGGGGGCAGGCTAAGCTAATGGCTAGCCCGTGCAGGCGGTCTGGCGGCGGCCTCGCCTGGTGTTGCCTGTGTTTTTGGCATCATCGTGTGGAGTGCGGAGAGGCGTGTCGAAGGTGTCAGGCTGGGAGAGCCGGCATTGGATCAGCTGGGGGAGTCTGGTCAGGACCACGGCCCTGCCTGGAGCTGTGCCTGAGGGGGAACACTGAGGGCAATCTGAGGGGAAGCAGGGCAGGCTAAGCTAACTGCTAGCGCCTGCAGTCCGGCAGTTCTGACAGTCATCCTGGCGTTCGCTCTTCTCTTGGATAATGATTTATACACACACACTCTCTCATTTCCTGTGTGCGGGTGCATGGAATGAAATGACAAATGCATATCCCTGATCCCTGATAAAGGAGGTACATAGTGTAGGATGTTGAAACGAGGAATCCAGCGCAAGAATGCGAAGCTGCTAGAGTGAGACAGGATGATTTAAAGGTGCGGGATTTGCAGCATTTGCTCAGAGCTATGGCTGGTGAGGATTTTCAGCTTTCACAGTGAAAGGAGAACAGACTTCATACAAGTGGCCACAACTCAAAAAATATAAATGGTATTTCTTATGTAGTTACAATGGTAGCGGGGGTGTGGTTTGGCCTCAGGTACAAGCGGAGAGAGGGGGTGACGTGGGTCGTGGGAGTGAAGTGGTAGTGCAGAGGCTGATTAGTGACCGGCCTCAGGTTTTTTTAGGCGGCGGTATCGGAGAGAGAGAGATGAGTTGGTGGCCTGAAGAACAAAAAGCAAACAATCCTGCCTCCCTCCATTGGGAGAAACATCTCTCAACCTGCCAGAAAGCGGAGGTTGCCGCGTTGCAGCAGCGGTTTGCTGATGTGTCCCCCCCGCCATGATGCACAAACCTCATAAGACACCGCATAGTGAGGGACATATCCGGGCGTGACAGCGCGCTCATGTCTGTATTGATTGCACAAACACAAAAAGAAAATTGCCCAGGCAGAGGTCAAGGCCATGCTGGGAATGGGAGTAATGGGGGAATATATTGATAGGGATGACGGGTGTAGCCCCATTGTCCTTGTGGGCAAGTTGGATGGGTCTATATGGTTCTGTGTAGACTATCACAAGGTGAATGACGTGTCAGATTTGATGCTGGGACTGGCCTGGGACTGGCCTGGGACTGGCCCGGGACTGGCGCGGGACTGGCCCGGGACTGGCCAGCTATTATAGGTGATTCATCCCCACCTTTGCAGAGCAGACCAGTCCTCTGACCGACCTCAACTAAAAATCTGCCTCAGATCCAGCCCAGTGGACACGGCAGTGTAGATTCACATTCGAGTGCGTTAAACAAGCCCCCTGTGGGGAGTCACTGCTCCACACTCCCTAACTTCTCTCCCCCTTTTGTCTTTCAGACAAACGTGTCGCGGAGGGCTGGGGGCTGTTTTGCCCCAGGAGGTGGAGGGAGTCGATCGCCCGGTGCTGTACCGGCTCTCCCTCTTGGGGTTGTTCATTCACCCTCCGTTCGGACCATGCCCCGCTTCAGTGGCTCCACCACAAGAAGGCCTTACAGCCGTTTAAATTCAAAGTGGTCCACAGGCCGGAGACGCAGATGGCCGTGGCCGATTTCCTCTCTCGCTCGTGGGGAGTGCGCTTCACCTGCGGGTCAACGCAATGCAGAGGATGATTATGGATCGACCTCAGGTGGGTCAGGCTAACCGACTCTTGTAAATATACCAGAGGGAAGCTGGGTCTGAGGGATGCCGACTGACACGCGGACTGAGGTACTGGCACTGAGAGGGGGGAGCGAGGGAATGGCTCCGGCACCAGCGGTGCGAGAGACTAAACGAGAGAGACAGTGTGAAATGAAGCCTGCGCTAACCGCCAAACCCGCGTCCGCCCCCATCTCACACCCGTCCCGTGGCGTAGGCTTGTTCCAGGGAGGTCTTGATGTTTTCGGAAGCGAACGGGGCGTAAAATGTTTGGGGGAACTCGCAGCTCAAATTAGACAGAATGACAGCTGAGGCGGTAGGAGCCGAAGGAGCAGTCATGAGCAGTGAGCGGCGCTGCAAGCCAATTTGCATTTCAAAAGCTGATTGGCTGAAGGACCCTGCCGGCCGTCACCGCGCTGGGGAAGTGTTTTAAACAATCACTCACGAGTCAGAACCGATGACGTGCCTCAGTGAGATGTTTCCATTGTGAGAAACCACGTGGAGACTTCGAAGATTCTGATGCGTATTTAACACGAGAGCGACCGGGATTTCCCTCCTACCTTCAAACGACCATGGGCTGCCCCGACCAACCAGAGGAGGCGCTAGTGCAGCGACCAGGACACATACCCACATCCGGCTTCTCACCCGCAGCCACGGCCAATTGTGTCTGTAGGGACGCCCGACCGAGCCGGAGGTTACCCCGGGTTTCGAACTGGCGATCCCCGTGTTTGTAGGGACGGAATAGACCGCTACGCTACTCGGACTCCCGCACTCTCATCTTTTGAAGAAATGATTACCAAGAATTGCAATAGTAATGGTTTGATTTGGCTTGTCTCTGGCTCTAATGAGACCTCAGTATCCATATTTGATCAGGAACCAGGAACACGTTTATGTATCAGGAACACGTTATGTACTAGCTCACATGAAATGAAATGAAGTATCGATTCCCCGGCCCGCAGCAGTGCCACGCAAACACAAAAACACCTCTAAAAATTACAAGGACACACATTAAACTACAAAAAATAAATAAATCACTGCCTGAGAGAACAGATGCCAGGATGACCGCCCTCGGTGTTTCCTCCTCGGGCGCAGCCCCGGGCAGGGTCGTGGTGCCTGGGCCCACAGGATGCAGCAAACCAGGCTCCCCCAGCTGATCCAACGCCAGCTGTCCCAGCCAGACACCTTCAACACACCTCCCCGCACTCCCCACGACGACACCAAAAACAGACGAAACTGCCGGTCTGCATGGGCTAGCAGTTAGCTTAGCCTGCCCCGCTTCCGCGACCTGTCAGACCGCCCTCGGTGTTTCCTCCTCGGGCGCAGCCCCGGGCAGGGTCGTAGTACCTGGGCCCTCAGGACGCAGCAGACCAAGCTCCCCCAGCTGATCCAGCGCCAGCTCTCCCAGCCATCAAACTAAGACACACTTAGACGCAGACGTGGACAAAGACGCTGCATGGACGGGACTGGGTGAAACCTAAGTTCACGCTCCCATCTTCCCACACCGGAAGTGGTACCCATGGAAGGCAGATTTAAAACAGGATATTTCAAATAACAGTTGGAACGTAGCCTGTGAGGAAGCTCAAACACAAACAGCCACCACTAATGTTAAAGCTACTTCAGTACAGCTGCTTGATGCCCACTTATCCACCACCGCCAAGTTATATACCACTCGACTCCAAGACTATCTTCTATCCAACAAATCTCAATTTGAAAACGAAGCAATATGGATTTATTGATTTTGCTGTACTGAAAGGCAAAACAAATGGTAGCTTGTAAACGGAGGAAACTACAACTGATGCTGGGATCAAAGATATGGTGCAATGTACGTATGTCACTGGAGAGAATAACACGTGCCCTGAAAAAGTAATTAGGTGTTTACGAGGGAAGCTGGAAACCATTTAATGACTTTATAAAATGTGGATACTATATAGGAGAGCTTCTATAGGGGGAAAACCCAGGAGAGGATGAAGAACCGAAGTCGTGGTAAACCCCAGGAGGGGATGGAGGCATGTTCTGAAAACTGCAACGTTGCAACTTTGTGTTTATGTGTATCCTTCATTTGTTAGAGGTGCCAATAGATTGTGTGATGATACTGTCATGTGCTTTATACTGAGTTTAGCTCTAAACACGAGGGAGATACTAAGAGAGGGAATGAGTAAGTGTGTGTGTGTGTGTGTGTGTGTGTGTGTGTGTGTGTGTGTGTGTGTGTGTGTGTGTGTGTGTGTGTGTGTGTGTGCGCGCGCATGTTTAACTATCCTAATGAGGACCAAACGTCCTCATTAGGATAGAACAACCAGAAACCACCTACCTTGTGTGGCCCTTTTAAAGGTCCTCACAAGTAAAAGGGTCTATTGTAGGGTTAGGACTTGCTTTTAGGGTTAAGGTTAGAATTAGGGTAAGGTTAAGGTTAGGGTAAGGTTAAAGTTAGGGTTAGGGTTAGGGTTAGGCATGTAGTTTCCGTGGTTAAGGTCAAGGTTAAGGGCTAGGAAATGAATGTAGTCAATGAGGGGTCCTCATATGGATAGTGAAACGAGTGTGTGTATGTGTGTGTATGTGTGTGTGTATGTGTGTGTGTGTGTGTGTGTGTGTGTGTGTGTGTGTGTGTGTATGTGTGTGTGTATGGGTAGGGATGTGTTTGTTAATGTTAAAAACTTGCAGTGCAATATATGGCACAATAATGCTGACGTTTGTACAGTGAAAAATCAATCACGACATTGTTTAAAAAAAATAGTGTGTGTGTGTCCGAATTCCCTGAATTGTACAACATGAGTGTATGCTTGGATGGAGGCCTCGGGAGGGAGGCCCTGCCTTGGAAACTCATTTCCAACCGAGTAGGCACACCAGGGACAGATAGGCTACATCTGCTGGCAACATCAAGCTGACCAACTGGTCCTGCTGGAGGCGCCCTCCGCAGACCCCCAGCGGAGGGCGCCACGCAGGGTTCTCACAGCGCTGCGCTGCGCTGCGCAGGCGCAGTGCAGGCCACGGGAAGTAGCGGGACTCAGAGCGCAGCGGCGCCGCTGTCGTGTGCCTGAACCCCCGTTACGCATTACTATTACGTAACACACACACGCACACACACGCACACACGTGCTAACACTAAGAACGTGCAGTACGCGGAAGCCACGTCCCTTTATTTACCCACGGACGATTTGCTGAACATTTTGATGATCAATCAATCATCACCAATCAATCACCGTCATCATTAACGATCAAATGATCAATTTAAGGCGATACAAGGGAAATTGTTTTATTTATTCATGTTTATTTATTTATTTATCTTAACACCTGTTGTCAGTATTCTCTCAGTTTACACACACACACACACACACACACACACACACACACACACACACACACACACACACACACACACACACACACACACACACACATATTTAAATATATAAATCTTTTCAATGTGATATCCTTCTGCCACTCGGATGTGTAACTGTCTTTTCTTGTCTTTTCTCCCTCGTATCTGCATGGTGTGACGTGAGTATCTCGAGTGTCCTCCTGTCTGGTCTACATGTGGATGGCCATCATGTGGCTTGGGTCCTGGGATGTAGTGAGACTGTGTTGCTGTTCCGGTGGCACCTGGACACTGCTCGGCATCCTTCTCATCATACTCTTCATATATCCTATAACTCCATTATAGTTCTGTTATCCTCTGTCAATGCTGTGTTGGGTAAATTGTGTAAACACAACATCCACTGCACGTTGTCCATCTTGGGAGAGAGATCCCTCCTCTGTTGCTCTCCCTCAGGTTTCTTCCTGTTTTTCACCCTGTTAAAGGTTTTTTTAGGGAGTTGTTCCTTATCCGATGCGAGGGTCCTAGGACAGGATGTTGTGTCGCTGTGAAGACCACTGAGGCACATTTGTAATTTGTGATAATGGGCTATACAAATAAAATTGACTTGAGTAAATCTCAATGTCATCGAACACAGTTTCCAAGTATTTGTTGGTCTGGGCGATCTCAACACTTACTGTTGTTGGAACATTGTCTATCTGTTTTGCTGAGATCACCATACATCTAGTTTTTTATACATTTAAATCTAGAGGAGACCTGTCACACCAGTCCACAAACTCCATGTCCATGTGATTTATCTGACAGACTGAGTAGATACAGAATAACACCATCGTCAGCATCAAAGCAGTTCGAATCAGTTCATCTGGATACAATGTTTATTGACAGAACTGTCAATAAACATTGTATCCAGATGAACTGATTCAACCTGCTCTGATCTTCTTACCTGCATTACTGAGCATGCATCAAGGCACCGTCCTCAGCGAATTTTACAATATGGTGATTTTTACATTTGCTACGGCGGTCATCCCTATACAAATACATAAACAAAGATAAGGGAGAGAGTGCATAACCCTGCGGCGAGCCAATGGAAGTTAGAATTGATTCAGATCTTTGACCTTATGCTGTCTGAGTTCTGTTAGTAAGGAAACGTATAATCCGTATGATGAGCTGATGGTGTAAATGGAAATAAGATATACGTATATGCTTTGTTGCTAGTACGCGAGGTTAAAAATGAGATGAAAAGTCAACAAAAAGTCATCTTGCGTATGTTCTTTTTTGTTCTAGACGTTTTCCTGCTGAGTTCAAAAATAAATAACTTTGCATCATCAACACCTCTCCCAGGCTCATAACCAAACTGCACGGAGTCGAGAGCTGATCCAGTTAACACCCACACTTTCTGATTCAGCAGTTTTCTCCTGAGTTTGCATTACTAGTGATGTTAATGTTGCAGGCCGCAAGTCAGTGAGGACTTTGCGTCTGCTGATCGGAATTATGTGAGAATTCTCCCAGAGATCAGGAACAACTCCGGAGTCCAAGGAGAGCTGGAAGAGTCTTTGAAATACATCACTCATCTCAGCAACACAGTGTTTAAGTGTCCTTCCACATGTTCCATCTGGCCCTTAAGCTTCATTCACTTTGATCCCTTTAAATTATTTAGCCAGAGACTGGGTGGAAACTTGCAGGGGATACCCAGGTGAGAGCGTCCCTGATAAGCCCTGAGGTTGGGCACTAAAACCACGAGTGTCCAAACGGGAGAAGGACTTATTTGCTTCATGCGGCAGAGACTCGTGGCTCATCTTTTCTATATGTACTATGTATTTGGGGCCTGTGCTTGTGTTTGTCCCCGACATAGATTTGACTAATCTCCAGGCTGGGCGCTTTTCACCACGGCTGAATTTATCCACACTTTCATTCTTATAATTTTGTCTCGCCTGTCTCACTGCTAGCTTGACGTCTTTAGTAATCTCTTTCCTGTCTTCAGGTGTCCCACAAAAAAATAATAAAAAAAATCCAATTTTCTTTTCAATGAGGATGCTGTCTAAATCCGTGGCTTATTGTGAGGGAAGATTGTCATTATCTTGGAGGGCATCTCTGTGTCCACACACAAGGTCATATGTGATGATGCAACGTCTACTTGCAGAGTATCGTCTGAGCCTGGCTCAACAAGAGCGCCCCATGTAGCACACTCAAAACAACATCCCAGGGCCTCATTGTTGCTCTCTGACCGGACCCAACAGGTTTTTCTCTTTGAATATAACTGGTCAGTACGCCGGAGCCAGCAAAACAGAGTCGTGATCCATGGTTCCAAGGCCCAGCAGGGGGAAAGATCTAGTATATGTGCTGGCTATAAATACACAAACGTGCTGTTATAGCTGTGCCGTTGTATCTTACAGCTCACGGCACGGTGGCCCAGTGGTTAGCGCTGTTGCCTCACAGCAAGAAGGTCCTGGGTTCGAACCCCAGCCCGTCCCGTGTCCTTTTTGTGTGGAGTTTCCATGTTCTCCCCGTGTCTGCGTGGGTTGCCTCCGGGTGCTCCGGTTTCCTCCCACCATCAAAGACATGCATGTCAGGGTTAATACTCCTGTCCGTGCCCCTGAGCAAGGCAATGGGAAGAAATAACAGGAGTTGGTCCCCGGGCGCTGCACAGCAGCTGCCCACTGCTCCTAGCTCCACAGCTGGGATGGGTTCAATGCAGAGAATGAATTTCATTGTATGTATATACAATGACAAATAAAGTTTATTCTATTCTATTTTCATAGTTGGGCTACCATATATAGTTGCCTATGGCAGCAAGCTTGCTAAACATTTTTTTTTTCTAAAGGCTTTTAACACAATCGCTAACTTCCTAAGTTAACTGCTTGTGTAAGCGGCCTAAAGTCATGGCATCAAACCAACCAACACATCCACTATTTATATTCAGTGCCGGGCCTTTTCACCTGCCTCTTCAACACAGCTCAGCGGCTTCCTTTCATGCCCCTCATCTAGCATGTATAATGGAAGAGCGGAGCTCTGCAAAGTAAATAGGCCTGTTAATATTTCATACCGGGGAAAGTCCTGCGCCGGTTTTGAGTATGTCTCAGATTTGTCGGTGCCCTTACAGCTCATTGCAATAAGGCTTCATTCCCCCTTGAAAGCTAATGAAATTAAAAGCTGTTGTGTCGTGTATACTTGTGTCATACAAGCGAAGAAGCCGGGAAAAGAGATGAATTATTTCCTGCGCATCATATTCTTCATACGTTTTATGATTCCGCTATTAGTGTGTTTATACTCTTTCGGTGGTGTATTGTGTAAATTGTGTAAACACAACATCCACGGCATGTTGTGCGCCTCGGGAGAGAGATCTCTTCTCTGCTGCTCTCCCTCAGGTTTCTCCCCATTTTCCTCCCTGTTGAAGGTTTTTTTTTTGTTTTCTTTGAGGAATTTGTTCCTTATCCGATGAGAGGGTCCAAGGACAGGATGTTGTGTTGCTGCAAAGCCCACTGAGGCAAATTTGTATTTTGTGATATTGGCCTACACAAATAAAATTGACTTGACCTGACTTATTTATTATTCTACAGATATTCCACAATGGCCTGGACACATCTGCTGATACCCCTCGGAAGGGATAATAAATATTTGGATTATAGTGATATTTCAAACTAATTAGTTTCTTTAATTAGTCTCATCTCCAACCTCGTAATGAGTCATTCGGCCTATTTAAAAGGAGAAAAATCTGAGGAGATCAGAAAGAAAATAATTCACAAGCATAGTAAAGGTGAAGGCTTACAGACCATCTCCAAGCAGCTTGGTGTTCCTATGACAACAGTTGCAGAGTTTATTAAGACGTTTCAGGTCCATGGAGCGGTAGCCAACCTCCCTGGGCGCGGCCGCAAGAGGAAACTCGACCCCGGATTGAAAGGAAGGATGGTGTGAACGGTAGAAGAAGAACCAAGGATAACTGAGATACAAGCTGAACCCCGAAGTGGAGGTTCATCCGTTACTGATCACACCATCCGTCACTTTTTGAGCGAAAGTGGGCTCCATGGAAGAAGACCCAGGAGGACTCCACTTTTGAAAGAAAAACATTTTTAAAAAAAACCCCAGACTGGAGTTTGCTAAGATGAATATTGACAAGCCACAATCCTTCTGGGAGAATGTGCTTGGGACAGACGAGTCAGAGCTGGAGCTGTTTGGGAAGTCACATCAGCTGTATGTTCACAGACGACAAAATGAAGCTTATAAAGAACAGAAGACCGTACTTACAGGGCAACACGGAGGAGGCTCGGTGATGTTTTGAGGCTGCTCGCCGCGCCTTGCACAGGGTGCCTTGAGTCTGCAGGGCACAATGAAATCTCAAGGCTATCAAGGCCTTCTGGAGCAAACCATCCTGTCCAGTGTCAGAAAGCTCTGTCTCAGATGCAGGTCATGGGTCCTCCAACAGGATAATGACCCGAAACACACTGCTAAAAACACCCATAAGAACAAAGCATTGGACTATTCTGAAGTGGCCTTCTGTGAGTCCTGATCTGCATCCTATTGAACATGAACGGAAAGAGCTGAAACTTGCAGTCAGGTGAAACTACCCACAAACCTGAGACAACTGCAGCGGTCTGCTCAGGAGCATCGGACCAAGACGCCTGTTGACCGCTGCAGAAGTCTCACTGAGAGCTACAGGCAGTGTTTGATTGCAGTGACTGACTCTAAAGTTTGTGCAACAAATTTTTTTTTCACTTTTGCCCATGCTGTTTTCATTTGCTTTGTTATTTACAATATTCTGTTGAATATACAAATCAAAAGCAAGGTCAGAGTTCCATGAAATATGGAATAAACAGTGGTGGCTGCCAATTACTCTTGTCGGTTTCAAATTATTTCAGAGAAGTTATGATGTTGATGATGATGAGGATGACGATGATGACTGGAAATAGGCTTTTACTAGATTTTAGATGATACTTGGTACTGAAGAAAGAGAGAGTTAATTTGGGGGTCTGTGTGGTACTGTTCCAAATTCTCATCTCCAGTGGGCCCGCCTCCTATGCCCCGCGGTTGTCCTATCCGAGCCGTTGGCTTCCCGAGCGGCTGGCCCATCCACGTCTCCGGCCTCCAGGTCATCCACCTGCCCGTCCGCCAGAGCTGCTCTGCTCTGCAGTCCGGCATCCTGGTCGCCCTTCAGATCGGTCGCATCCGTCGGCCCAGCCTTCGGACCACCCGCCTGAGATCTCTGGCCCCATTCCTCTGCTCTCAGATCAGTTGGTCCTGAAGTCCTCCCCCAGACCCCCTCCGCCCACCCTGCTTGGTGCTCCTGATCCGTTTTTTTGGGGACGTCTGGAATCCATCCCTTGAGGCTGGGCTCCTGTCATGGTTGTGTTTGCTTCGTGTTTTGTTTCCAAGGCTCACCTGTCCCCCATTACCTCACTCCCTTACCATGTCTGTTCCTGCCCCTGCTTCGCCCACCTGCCCCCCTTCCATGATCGGCTCGCCATATCGGGTTGCTGCCCCTGCTTTGCTCTCCTGTTCCCCACTCTCTTATTTGGCTTGCTAATTCTGTTCCTGCCTCGCCTTGCTCAGCTGTCCCCCATTTCCCTGATTGCCTCCCCAGCAGTATATACCCCCCCCCCCCCCCGGTTGCCTCTGCTCGTTGACGGATTATAAGAGAAACTTTACCCTTGTTAGCTGCCGAGCTCTTCGGTTGATGTGAGGTACCGTGGCTCATGACAGCCCTGCTTTACCCCAGCCTGTCTCCACTTGACACACAGTCTGTCCACATATATCCCCCGAACTCAAAGCTTTCCTTTTTATACCGAGGGGGGGGGCGTGTCGACCATACTGACTTGTGTCCAAAGACTTCCACTTTTAGAGCTAACACGTCACGTGCTGGTGTCCACATCTGGCATACCTGACAGGGGGGCACGTGCACAGCTCACCACGACCTGTTGCCCCCCAGGGGCAAGGCGTGCGTGGACATATCCTGCAGCCTCGTGTCCGGATGTCAGCTGATGGCGTCCGCGGCCTCCGGTTGATGCTCTAGGTGCTTTGAAGAGAGCAGCCCCTCCTTTTTAATCACGTCATGAAATATTAATCCTGGAGCACAGTGCCTGCTGCGCTAGGCTTGTTTTGCACCGTGCATGCTCCCCCCCCTCCCCCCCAATAAGACGTTGCACTGCATCAAACTCCGCTAGCTTGATCAAAGTGACGGTTTTAGAGAGTAAGGGGCTTAACTCTCATAACGGAGAGTTAAGCCCCCGTGTACGAGGGGTGGAGGTAGCATTAATTAAACGCCGCCAGTAGATGTGACGGAGAGGCCTGTGAATTGAAAACAAGTGCGAGTTCATGCAGCGGCGTTGTAAACAAACGAATGAATAAGTAACCAGCACAGTGATTGATAAATCATAAGATAGCGACAGAAAATGTGTTTTTTTTAACCGTTAATGATAGATTTCTATCTTTGAAAGTCAACCATTTAAATTGCAAAACCCATGTATGTTATTGAAAGGGAACCCCTTAAAACGGTGGAAGTAACGCATGCGTTATTTTGTTGTAGGGTCTTATGAAAGAATCCAAGAAAATGGGTACAGAGGGCACCATTTGGGGGGGGGGGGTATCTCATCACATCACTGTCAGGTCACAGCCAAGCCCTAGTGTGTCTCCATGTTCCCCGCCTTCCTTGTGTTTCCCTGTTTGTCGCTCAGTGTGTCCTTGATGGGTGTATCTGTCTTCTCCTGGATCGCCACCTTGCCTCGGTGGAGAAGCTTGTGTGTACCAATGACCCCAGGAGCGATGCTGTCCAGGGCTCGGCTCCTGGTGGGGTCACCCAAGGCGGATCGGTCAAGGGGGGTTGGGGTGGGGGGGGGGGGTCCAGACGAAGTGCGATCCGACAAAGACCTCAACGGCAGAACTGGCGGAAGATGTCTCCAGGTCCCGACGGCAGTGAGGGTGGATGAAGGCTGCAGGTGGTCAGAGTCCAATGCCACGGAGGACCAATCGTCTCGGTTCTCCTTGGTATTGGACTCTGACCACCCCCCGCCAAGGACCGTGTGGTGGCTGCAGGCACATCAGCCACTCCACGTGAAAAGCCGTCACGCACAGGCGTCCTCCCAATATGCGGCTCCAGGATCGGCCTCTACACCCACCTGAGGACCCAGAGGGAGGACGGGCATACTCAACCCCGAGAGACCGCCGATGATGACGATGATCTGTCTCTCTCTCCCTCCACATTCTGGTTCCTCGCTCCACCAACACGCCTGCCGCACATTCCTCATCAGCTCACCTGCCTGCCGTCAGCTCAACTTCACCGTATGAGGACCCGGCTCTCACTCCCAGTCTTCACCAGCTTGTCGCCTCTGCTTCCTTATCTTCACGCCTGCCCTGCCTCATCTACCTGCTCACTGGCTCACCCGCCTGCCTGCCCACCTCATCTGCCAGCTCGTCTGCCTGCCTGCCTGCCTTGTTGGCTCTCCGGTACATCCCTGGGCTTGTCTTTATCTGGCCCCACACCCTCCTTCTTCCGTCGGTCCGGCCGGTCTGGCTTTGCCCTCACCATTCCCTCGCCACCGCCTGTCTGGCCTGCCTCAATAAATCCCCCTTCTTCTTATTTACCGTATATCTGTGTCTGAATCTTGGGTCCACAAGTCATACCATGACAGAAAATAACACACTCTGTTAATAGCAATGGGGAAAATATGTCATTTGCAGTTTACAGATTTCCTTTCAAATCATAACAAGTTTAATTTTCCATTACTGTCCATGTGCGTTGCATCGTAAGTCCTACCAAATAAGAGAAAGAAATTATCACACAAAAAAAAAAAGAAAAATCAAAACGTGCTGACTTTCACTTCTGTAGGCTTGGGTCAGAAGAAACGTATAGAGAGGTCATTGAAAGGGTCTTGGAGAGGGCTCCATAGGCCAACAAATGGGCAAAAGTGATAGAAATGACTGAAGCCAAACAATGGATAAGTCACTTGAGAACCCACCACTCTTTTTACAATCAACATGCACTATTCCCATGGTAATGTTAGCTACTCCCGCCCTGGAATAGTTATGAAAGGAAAATTGTCCATGACAAACGGTGAAAGATATAAAGCTGTGATAACTAAGAAAATGGCAATGTTTTATCAATTATCTATAGTTTTGATCTGTTTCTCTATTATTTTATTGAATCACTTTACAGTTTCTCAGCCATTTTGCAAATTGCTTTACATTGTTTTCCACTCTTGCTGGAAAGTCATAAACATTTTATCTAATACTGCAATTATTACACAAATATTGTAACTTCCACCTGTCATGTGCCTGTGTCTAATGTGTGTCTGTGAGGGTGAGTGTGACATTAAGATACACTATGTCTGGCTGGGATAGGAGAGCTAACGTTGGATCGGTTGAGGGAGCTTGGTCTGCTGCGGCCCCTGCTTGGAGCTGCGCCCGGAGAGGAAACATCGAGGGCGGTCTGACAGGACGCGGAAGCGGGGCAGGCTAAGCTAACTGCTAGCCCATGCAGACCGGCACTTCCGACTGTCATCCTGGCTGGCGTTCGTTCTCGTGGACAGTGATTTATTTATTCTTTTTAGTTTAGATATATGTGTTAGCAGTGGCGGTTCTAAGGGAGGGGGGCAAGGGGGGCAGTGCCCCCGTAATGTTAAGCGTGAACCCCCCTCTGGCCCCCCTAACCTAATATTTTTGTAAGGCAGAAAAAAATAATAAATGTGGAACCAGAAAATAAATCATGTTGTATAGTCGAACCATTGAGGTGACGGACCGCTAACTGTGGCAGAACCAAACCTATGGGGGTGGCGGTGGTATGTAACAGTTGTGTTTAATATATTTGGTACCCCTAACATCGCATGTTGCCCCAGCCTGCCCCCCCCCCCCATTTGTAATGGTCTAGAACCGCCACTGTGTGTTAGTTTGGATATATGTGTTCTTGTAGTTTTTGGATATGTGCTTTTGTCTTTGTGTTGCACTGCCATGGGTTGGTTGAAACAATTGTAAACTACTAATAAGACAAGTTAGCCCCTAGCTAACGGGTCTGACCCTTTAGCCGAGCGGTTAGTGATGTCGCCTTGTGGTGCAGTACACCCCGTATCAAATCCCGCACCGGGCAAGAAAATAACCGGTTACACAATGTCTAGTTTCACTGCATATGCTCAAGCTCATGAAATGAAAAATAAAGTGTTTCTGTTTCTGATTCTACCTGGCCAAAAGTATGTGGATAACCCATGACATAGGATGCCACCTCTCCAACAAGTCAGTTCCTCAAAATTCTGACCTGCTAGAGCTGCCCCGGCCAACATTAAGTGCCATTATTGTGAAGAAGAAACATCTAGGAGCAACAACAGCTCAGCTGTGAAGTGGTAGGTTACACAAGCTCCCACAACGGGATCACCAAGTGCTGAAGAATGTCGCATGTAGCGTGTAAAAATTGTCTGTCCTCACTTACAACACTCACTACCAAGTTCCAAACTGCCTCTGGAAGCAACGCCAGCAAAATAACTTTTAGTTAGGCGCTTCATGAAATGGGTTTCCAGCCACACACAAGCCTAAAATCATCATGCACAATGCCAAGCATCAGCTGGATTGATATATTGCACACCATTATTAGACTCTTGGGCAGTAGAAACAAGTTCTCTGGAGTGATGAATAATGCTTCACTATCTGGTAGCCTGACAGAAACCAATCTAGGTTTGGCGGATGCCAGGGAAATGCTACCTGCCCTAATGCATCATGCCAAGTGGAAAGTTTGGTGGAGGAGGAATAATGGTCTGGGGCTGTTAACACAGTATGTGCTAGGCCCCTTAGTTCCAGTGAAAGAAATCTTAATGCTACAGCATACAATGGCATGCTAGAGAACTGTGTGCTTCCAACCTTGTGGCAAATGTTTAGGGAAGGCCCTTTCCTGTTTCAGCATGACAATGTCCCCGTGCACGATGTGAGGTCCATAAAGACATACTTTGCCAAGTTTGGTGTGAAAGAATTTGACTGGTCTGTACAGAGCCTCAACCTCAGCAGAGCCTCACCCTCAACCCCATCCAACACCTATGGGATGAATTGGAATGCTGACTGCGAGCCAGACCTTCTCGCCCAACATCAGTGCCTGATATCACTAATGCTCTTGTGGCTGAATGGGAGCGAAACCCCGCAGCCAAGTTAAAAAAAAAACTAGTGTAAAGCCTTGCCAGAAGTGTGTAGGCTGTTAAGCCAGCAGACATACCGAACATGTCCCCTGGCTCTGCCGAATGACAGTAGTTAAGCAGGTATGGGCTTGGCTAGTACTTGGATGGATCATGGAAGACCTCCTGGGATGACTGAGTTGCTGCTGGAAGTGCTGTTGGCTGGACAGCAGGGGGCAGTCTTCCCTCTAGTCCTATTTTAAAAAAAAATCCCAGGGCCCCTGTGCAGTGACAGGGACACTGTGCTGTAGGAGATGTTGCCCTTCTGATGAGACATTAAACCGAGGTCCTGACTCACTGTGGCTATTTAAGATCTCATGGCACCTATCGCAGAGTGGGGAGTTCCCCCCATGTAATTGGCTCAATGATTCCTCCCTCTCCACCTCAAGCTGATGTGTGGTGAGTGTTCTGGTGCAAAATGGCTGCTGTGCGTCACCCAGGTGGGTGTTACACATTGGTGGTGTTTGAGGTGAGTTTCCTTCAGTGAGTTTCCCTTCAGTGTGAAGCTCTTTGGGTGTCTAGATAAAGCATTATAGCAGCAAAGGAGGGGACCAGGTCCACATTAATGCCCCTCGATTTGGAATGAGATGCTCAATCACATATGGGTGTGATGTTCGGGTGTTCGAATACTTTTGGCCATGTAGTGTAGGTGAGAGCCATGTGTGTGTAGCTATATGAGCTCGATGTGGTAAGTGACTTGCTGCCAAAAATTCTCCAGCCATGAAAAGCCTGAAGAGTCCTGAGAGGAGAAATAGGCAAGCATCCACCCATCCATTATCCAAGCCACTTATCTTAATTAGGGTCGCGGGGATGCTGGAGCCTATCCCGGCAGTCATTGGGCGGTAGGCGGGGAGACACCCTGGAGAGTCCGCCAGTCCACCACAGAGGCAAGCAACAGCTGGCAAATGACTCCAACAGCTTTGATTAAAAGAAATAACTAGCCAACTATTCTTCTTGCTCATGTTGGTGAGTTGGTTCACCAACACACATAACATTTGTCTGTTACAATAAATTTGCTGTGCAGCTAAGACCTTACCTGATACCCCGGTTCCCTCCTGGATGTGATGTGAACAAGTGAACATCCGATTGTTTCAGTTTTTCCCAACGAAGATGTTCTAACCCAGATAACAAAATTGCTGTGGCCCGGACCCGTCCCACACTGACACTTTCATCCGGCCCACATACCGTGTGGAATGATGGCACTTGGGCGGTCCGCCCGTTTGCCAGATCTGGGCCAGAACCAAGCCATAGCAATGCTACATGCACCACATATTTGCCAAAGGTGGCCCATGTTTGTGTTGTGATATTTGGGCCATATTTCCCATTTACCACACGGGCCACTTCAGGGTCACATCCAGATTACTTGTTGCCCAGAGCACCGCATCTTTGCCAAAAAAGGCCCACATTTGATTTGTCATATTTGGGCCATATTTGCTGTTATACATGTGGGCCACTTCAGGCTCACATCTATTTCGTCAGGGCCAGAAGAAGGCCATCAGCGCCGCATCATTGCCCTGAAGTGGCCCACATCTGGATGCTATCTGGGAACCTGCTCTGTGCGTCAGCGAACAGGCGAGCGGCGTGCAACCGCTCGCCCTGGCTGTATTCCTGCGAAGTTTCGCACACTTGCTCCACCTCCAACCTATTTTCACTGGTCCAAATCAACGCTGACGTTTCCGTTTCCGCCTCCAGTCAGCGGCAACACTAGCCATCATTTAATTGGAGGACATCAAGGAAATTAAACGGCTGAGGAAATGATTAAAACTTGAAAAAATAATTACATTAGTTATGAATAAATAACTTGGGACACTTACTCATTTGCAGAGGGAGAAATCAAAGGCAGCACCAGAAAAAAAAAAAAATCTCATCCTCTCCTCGCGCTGCTCGCCATGTATCTGGACAATGTTTCGCGCTCCATCCGCTCGAGATGGCTTGCTCGCTGTGTGTTAGGAGGAGGTGATAGACTGTACAGTGTGGTGCTCCTTGACATTCATTACTCAATACAGTGCTGATAGTGTCTGAATGTGGTCCTGAACACAGACAAGAGAGGTGGCAGCATGTCTGTAAAGCGAGTAAAGAGTAAAGGTCATGTAATGCACAACTTGTATATCCGGTATGTGAAATGGCCATCCTGAGATAGCACGAAATGAAATATTCTTTTCACAATGAATTCTGTCTTCTGGTGTACACATAAAGAGTGGGCCTTTTACACTTACACTAAGTTATCATTTAACATTTATTTTTTTTTAAATAATACAATAAATATACTACAAATGAACAATGGCTTTGGTAGAGAGTTACAGTATCATTTTCTCTCCACTTCACAAAGGTGGACATGATCTTTCAATCATTTCTAGCAGTAAAAGTTGATGTATTTTGATGGTAAAACTTGGGCTGTAGATCATGTCATTCTAAAATATAACAAGAGAAAAAAACTTAACAATTTCATGCATACAGATAGGTTTTAATGCTTCAAAAGACATACAAGAGTGAATGGCCACAGTAAACTTGAATTTATTGACATAAAAACCAATATATCTTCAATCCTCTTATCCTTACACAGGTTTGACAAAACTGTGAAAACAAACAAACAATCAAACAGACAATGTAAAGCTACAAAACAAAAAACAAACAAAGATGGCAGCATCACTGCTGGTTCTGAAAATTTACAAAAATTGGTTTGTCCTTTTATTGAGAGCAAGGTGTTAAATTTGGTGTAATGCGTCACAAAAAAATAAAAATAAAAATAAAAACAAAAAATAAAATAAAAATAAAAAATGAAAGATCTACAAGCATATTGAGTTATCTTAACAGAAGTGGTTCGAGCCACATATCTGCTGGTGAAAACGGAACAAATCAGCGTCGGCCTACGTAGGGGAGGGGCTCTGACAGTTCTGTGGTAGATACTAGTGGTCACAAGCGTATAGAGTGCATAGTTTAAAAGGGGATGACAAAAAAAGGGCAAAAAAAAATGTGTAATAATAAAATAAAATAAAATAAAAGTAGACCAACAAGTCAATTTGAAGATCCCAAAAAAACAAACAAACAAAAAAACAAACAAAAAAAAACAAAAAAACAAAACAAGCTTCTCATCTGGCTAATCTTGCGAAATGCTTGGACTTTATACACGACTTCCGTTGGGTTCCTTTTTCTTTTTTAATAAAGATCATATCTAAATGAGCAGGAACTATGTTCCCATGTGTTTCCATGATCAAAACCGAATAGGTTCCAGGCTTTCATGGCATTTAAAGCTATTTAGGAAACCTTTGGTGGTATCACTGATGGCTTTGCATAGCAAAAAAAAAAAAAAAAGAAAAGAAAAGGGGGGTAAAAAAAAAAAATCATGGCCATGTGCTTTGGACCATAAGAAAGGAGAACACACAGATGTTCCCATCACAATACACACATGTGCATCTCTCAAGTTCAGAAGAAGAAAACAGACAGGCTGATTAATGGAAGATGATTAATGGAGCAGTTTACTCAAGAGGTGAGATCCAAAATGCATTGTCACGGAGCAACGATGTGCAAACCAGTAGTACCAGCTTAGTTTCCTCTCCTTATGCTCTGAATTGGTCTAAATTTTAGACGCTATAGATTTTTTTTTTTTCCTATGTGGTCCGCCGAAGCAAAATAGCATGTGTTGAAATGCTGCAAGATTTATGAATCAATATGAAGAGAGATGGCATGCATAAACCGCCACTGAGCATAAATACGGTTGGAGCAAAGATCTTCCTGTGTCAAAGGTGATGCTTATGAGAGTCAAGGGGCAAATGCTGCTGGATTGCTGTTACCATAAATCTTCTTTCATTCAACAAACACAAACTAGAAAAATACATAGCACCACAGAAGAGAAAAAAAAATAGCACCTAAGTTTTGATTTCTTTGTATTTTCATTGAAATGTGACATCATCTCCCATTGCATAGTTGGATAGATAAGTGTTCGAAGGGAAATAGTAAGGCTGTTTATTAACTTAATAAAGTTTCCAACTGCCGCTAAAACAGGCACTGTTCACGAGGACACAAAGCGAAGGAATGTTTTTTTTTTTCGTTCTTAATGTAAATCAACTGTCACATAATGTCAATGAGCTTGTTTTCATCTTTTATTTCCATTCTGTTCTTTAAGTTACAAGGTGTGCTCCATATCTGTTAAAAGATAACGTTTCCCATTTTTTTTCTTTTTTTTTTTTAAATTTACAAATCAAATTTCTCACTTAAGAAGTGTTTCTGAAATTTCAATGAGTTTAAGTAACCACCATCTCCTACCTCACAAATGAAAAAGGTCACATGCATGTTTTGAAGCCCAAGCCAATAAACATTACCAGGAAAAAAATATACAGAATGTACTTACAAACATAAAAATTATTTATATATATATTTATATATAAGGTCCATTCGAGAGAATGGGGAGACAATTATGCACAAACAAAGCTCCCTTGGTGCAAAACAAAACAACAAAAAGAAGTGGCGACAGCGGGAGATAAGGGAAAACAGGAGATGGAAAGTAAAGAAAACAGCCAAATCAGATGGCGTCCGTGGCAAAATACTGCACCCCTGTGGAACAGGTGCAGCTCTCAGGGTTGCCTTCGTTATGTCAGATGAATCTACATCAAGTGTGCTGATACGGGGATGTGTGTATGTATGTATGTGTGTGTGTGTGTGTGTGTGTGTGTGTGTGTGTGTGTGTGTGCACGTGTGCATGTACGTGTAGGTGCAGGTGTATGAGTTAGAGGTGGGTGGCGGCGGTGGGGCATTCTTAAGACTTGTCCAGTTTCAAAACTTGCATGTGATAGAGAAGGCACACTGAGGTTTCAAGGTTGTACTTAATTTTTCATTAATTCCTATAGAATTTCATTGTATTGTCATCTTGATTTCAATTTGACTCATATTTGTTACTTTTGGAAAAGAAAAAAAACAAACTTTTTTTTTTTTTTTTTTACAAATAGAAAGT
Organism: Lampris incognitus; assembly: GCF_029633865.1. Lineage (NCBI taxonomy): Eukaryota > Metazoa > Chordata > Actinopteri > Lampriformes > Lampridae > Lampris > Lampris incognitus. The sequence goes on from NC_079222.1 coordinate 33,319,396, forward strand.
GTCCTATTTTCAGTTTTGTTTCTGAGAAAACAAAAATATGCTTTTTTTCTCCACTTGTTCAGTAAACAGTCTTAGCCGATGAAACAGACGGGGCCCACTTCAAATCCGAACTTTTGAGAAGATTCGCCAAAATCGTTGAACATGATGTCGACAAATGGCACCTGCTCCACTTTGGGTGTGTTGATCTCAAGTACTGTCTTTTCATAGCCCTTTTTCAACTGGGGGACAAACAGAAAGAGGAGACGTCATTAGGGAGAGACAAGAACGTCTCGACAAACAGGAACACTCCACAATTTGTATGATCTGAACCAAGAACAAAAACACTCCCCCTTTGTGTTCCTGACACTGGCGTAGCCAGGGGGGGGATTACGGGTTTAACCCCCACCACCCCCCCCAAAAAAAGGTAGAGTATCCTGCCTCATAATCCTACCTTATAATTGGTGTTATAACATAGGATGTTGTTTTCTTTATTAGTGTAGACCTATTGAGTTTTCAATGGGACTATCATAAAGGGGAGTTTTTTTTTTTTTTTAGCTGTGTGTTTGTTACATTATTGATCAGGTTGGCGGTACAACAACTCTTTAATAATGAAATGACAAAAAGTTGTCCAACCACCTTGCCAATTCCCGATATCTCCGCTTGTTGTCTCATGTAACTGCACGTTCACCTTCTGTCATTCATTCACATAACATAAAACACACACTCGCCTCTCCTAAAGGGCTATAATCTGTTACACGTTGATGTTTAGTATATTTTCTCAAGCCCCCCCCCCCAAATTAATTCCTGGCTACGCCACTGGTTCCCGATTGTTTTTTCCCCCTTTTTTCTCCCCAAGGTAACACGGGGATTCGAACTGGCGATTCCCGTGCCTTGTGTTCCTGATTTTGTCTACCAAATTTCATACACACACACACACACACACACACACGGTCTCCATTTTACTTACTGCACAGCCGTCGGCCAGGGTACGAATGTAGGGGTTATTATCATATGACATTTCCTCATCATTTGAGCCCAGGAATCGAATAGCCTTGTCATAGTTGTCCTGATCCTGGTCGTGCCACGCCACTGACTGGTAGCAGTTGTAGGTCATGTTCTGTCTGGCTGCTGCACTCAGCAACCTCATGAAAGTCATCTGCACCACGCCAATAGGGTTGCCCTCTGCGTCCACATATGAGAGCTGCAAGATTGTGGAAAATGGGAGTTTAGCAGCAGCTACGAGCAGCTGTGTGCAGCAAGAATGAATAATAGCAAGACGTTCTAGAACCGCCGTATGTTTACTATGCAGTGTGCTGTCTCCTAGGGATCAGCTAGGTTTGATTTGCCCATATCATCTGTAATGCTGTTGCACTGATGGATCACAATTTCCGGGAGAAGGTTGACAACTAATCTAACACAATACGAAGGGACATTTGTCAGCCTGCAGATGAAGCGCCGGGTCTGTCAGCCTCGGCGCTTTCTGCTGGTCCTGACAAAATACTGGCACATCATCGGCCATTCCTTCCGCTGCAATACAACTTAGTGCGTGTTTTTCTATCCATCCATCCGTTATCCAAAACCCTTATCCTACTCAGGGTCACGGGACGCTGGAGCCTATCCCAGCAGTCACTGGGCGGCAGGCGGGGGAGACACCCTGGACAGGCCGCCAGGCCATCACAGGGCCAGCACACACCCACACATCCACACCTATAGGGGCAATTTAATAGGGCCAATTCACCCGACCTGCACGTGTTTGGGCTGTGGGAGGAAACCCACGTGGACACGGGGGAGAACATGCAAACTCCACACAGAGGACGACCCGGGATGACCCCCGAGGTTGGACAACCCCGGGGGCTCGAACCCAGCACCTTCTTGCTGTGAGGCGACCGCGCTAACCACTGCGCCACCGTGCCGCCATGTTTGTCTAGTAGATGACAAAACGGCGACGTGTGTATTGGTGCACAATGTTGATTTAGTGTTTGAACAGAGGTAGAGGTGAGAACATTTCGCTTGATTTTCAGCTGGCAATGTCACGCCAGTTGCACAAGCCATCTGTTTTGCTAGCATAAGGGAAAATATAGCAGTAATACCCCATCCCCTTGACAAACACGTTGATGGAGAGACGTCCTAGGGGTTGAATTCAATATAGAATCAAAATATTTTCAAACTATTGTAAAACTTGCAAACTGTATCGTCTAAAGGATAAAATTTAGATTTTTTTGTTTTCCAAATTATGCAGCCGTTATGTGTGCCACCCCACTAGGCTGGCTATTATACTTCCTAATCACAAGTGATCAGAATACCGGCTGGTCTGTGACCTACTATATTTAAAAAAAAAGAAAAAAAGAAAAAGGCAGTGAGTGACTCCAAAGATGGAGCGGTCCATCTTTCCATACCAACCGACAGGACTCCGTTAGCTCCACATGGTCTTTTCTTCTTTCAGACGAACAGTACTTACTGATAGCAGTGCACATGCAAAGTCATGCCATGCAGCCAGAGCAAAGACCCAACTGTGAGAATGTGTATTTTTTCTTTCTTTTCTTGTGCTTACACACACACACACACACACACACGCACACACACACACACGCACACACTCAGGTTATCCACAGATGAGGAGTAGCTCCTGCGCTCTGAGGTTCAGAGCGGTAAGCTAGTCCTTCCCTTTCAGTCCATTTTCCACCGCTCCTCAATTTGCCCCCTCCCTGCCCCCACAGCGTGTGGATCCAGCCTTTCAATTGCCACGGAGAGATTACCTCTTTATCATCACAGCCGCAAGTCAACAGTGACCGAGTACCCAGAAGCCCCTGGGTGTGTGACTGAGTGCCTGACCCTTTTTTTTTTTTTTTTTTTAACTCCTTCTGTGATGCCCCACCATTGGTTGAGAGGAGGGTGTCAGCCATTTTTAATCCGGGGGTGTGATTGCGATACTTCACGGCTCTAGAGTAGCGGAAGCACACCACCCATTCCTTCCACTCGAGGACGTCTGAATCGGGAGAATTGTTTGCTGACCACACATCACGTGTAATAACAGAGAGCTGACAACTTCTTCAGATCAGCTCTCCACAGAGGTCAAGGCACGCAGTCACTTCTAGGTACCGCTCGTCCGGTCTGCTAGAGGCCAGGAAGGATGGAGACAGTCAAGAATCCCCACGTTAAAGCAAAATAAACTGCCCCCTTTGGAAATAGACCTCTGTTTAAAAAGACAAACAAAAAAACTGTGGGTCTCAAGTAATCCCCCCCCCCCAATTGTACACTTCCAATTACCCCACTTTTCCGTGCCGTCCCGGTCGCTGCTCCAGGGACGCCCGACCAAGCCGGATTCGAACCGGTGATCCCCGTGTTGGTAGGCAACAGAATAGGCCGCCACGCTACCCAGGTTCCCCCAGTATCGAATAATTTAACTTTTAGCTTAATGTTAGAAAATTCTTGTCTGTACGATCCGAACACCTTTCCTTCCTCTTCAAGTCAGAGCGTTACCTAGTTTGCTTGCCTGGAGGTGCGTGCTGCTTGTGTTGTGCCATGCGTCACGGTGATGCGACCCCGAGCTAGGTGCCAGTCTACATACTGCTGAAGACAAACCATGCAGAGCCTCAGGCCCACAGAGGCCCGGCCTGGGCCAAACCTCTGGAACCAGAGGCACGGCAACTTACCAGAGAACCTCTCTTGTAGTGACTATACCATGTGCCTGGCGTGTCTTTGGGCCATTTTGCCATTTTGCTCTGTAAAATATGAGAGGTATTCAGGGAAGGGAACGGGACGAGGGGAAGTCAGGGATCACGCTTACCAGTTTACCACGTTTGAATTCACTGAACCAGGAACCAGGGATCTCCTTTACCCAGGATGTGAGCCTAGCCTGGGGGTATGGAGCAACAGGGAGGAAAAGGAGGAGGAGAAAAACAGCAGTGTTAAAGAAGGAAAATAGTTCCTGTAGAACCCCCCACATCCCCATCCCCCTCCACGTTCACCTCTCTCCTTCTCTGTCCTGTCTTTAGACCTGAAAGAGTGTTAGGTGAGGTCATCCAGATCTGGGTGCGTTAGCAGATCTGAGTAAGACATTATGCCATTTTGTACAGAACAACATCAGCCTGGAGCTAATTGCTGCTGAAAAATTCATGAGTAAACAGTGAATAATTAAGGAATGAATACCTGCAAGGAGCTGCTGTACCAAGGCCTCTAGCCCCGCTGTTAAGTCATAGTGCTGCACAGATACTACTCACTTAGTTATGCCATCAGAAGCTATGACTGGCCCAACAGAGGACAAGTCTGATGACCTCAGCCATGACCATGATGAAGTCCCCTTTACTAGAGGAATTTGATATGGAGTGCCATTATTAGTTTAATACGTTAATGAAAGTGAAGCCAATGATCAGTGAATGCTGGGAGACCACAGATATTATACAACTGCTTCACTGAACATACATTTTCAATATTTTTACTGGAGTGGGTTACGGGGTGGGGTGGGGGGGATATACGCTTTATGGATTTTATTTCATTTGGCACGTGTGTCTGATCGTAATTTTTTTAATTTTTTTTATTTCCCGCCCTTTTTCTCCCCAATTGTACCCAGCCAATTACCCCACTCTTCTGAGCCATCCCAGTCACTGCACCACCCCCTCTACCGATCCGGGGAGGGCTGCAGACTACCTCATGCCTCCTTCGATACATGTGCAGTCGCCAGCCGCTTCTTTTCACCTGACAGTGAGGAGTTTGGGTGGGGGGATGTAGCGTGTGGGAGGATCACGCTATTTCCCCCTCCCCCCCAAACAGGTGCCCCGACCGACCAGAGGAGGCACTAGTGCAGCGACCAGGACACATACCCGCATCCGGCTTCCCACCCCGCAGACACGGCCAATTGTGTCTGTAGGGATGCCCGACCAAGCCGGAGGTAACGCGGGGATTTGAACCGCCGATCCAGTGTTGGTAGGCAACGGAATAGACCGCCACGCAAACCGGACGCCCAGTGCTAAATATTTCTCACTGTATCTGAAGTTATCTCTATCTGTGCTCCAGTCTATGTGGACGTGCTGAAGCACACATTTTCCTTTCCAACTCCACACTTGCTCCACACAAATGAGTCTAGCCCATCACCAGCACGCTACAAGAAGTCTACCCCATTATTCTGAGCTAATGCTAACTCGCGCTCCTTTGAGGTTTTGTCAGTAGGATTATTACAATGGCTGTATTGTTATCATATATCAAGTCATACAATCTGTCCAAGACTGATCAAACGTTTCACTACTCTGCTGTTTCTTCTCCTCTTCTCTACACCCTCATTTATGTATATATATACTATATATATATATAATGAACCAGCAGTCCTCTCCAGGTGCCGGTCACCTGCCAGAGGCCTGTATAGGTAAGAATGCAGGGTAGGCCTCCAGTGACACCTCGCCTACAAGATGACATGGAAGAAAAGATATGCTGGGAGTGTGACATCATCTATGTGAATGTGTGTGTTTGGGTGAAGGAGTCACCATCTTTTTGTGATTATCGACAGTGAAGCCTAAAGCTTTGAAATTCCACATATGTGAAAAATAAGACAACTCTCAAAGAAGGGCTGTTGTGCTCCCATGGGGGAATCGAGGGCTCCTCTAGTCCGCTCCACATCTTGGTAATGACAGTACTCGGTAATAACAATAAGTCAAATGTGATGAAAGCTTATTTTATGGGAAAGTGGGTATGCACACTAGAGTTGCAACTTCAAAAAATAGCGTCGCAAGACATACAGATTTTATATGTATAGGAGGCATAGCCCATCAGTAGCGAGGGAAGGACAATTCTGCAGCCAATGGTATTCATCAGTCTTCCAAATGGTGAAGAGGAAACTGTAAATAGCTTTCACATCTTTTCTTCTGTGTACCATTCTCTATCACCATGCTAAGCAGGAGACTTTCACAGCCCTTGTGCTTGTTCTATACTGATCCTGGCTGTATATATGTATGTGTTTGTGTTTATGTGTATGTGTGTTTTGTGTGTGTGTGTGTGTGTGTGCTCATTTTCAGATGCCAATACGGATCCACTTACTCCTTCAGACTTCTTATCGGGGAAGATGCAGCTCTCTCCTCCTGCTGTGAAGTTGCAGTAGACCTTGAAGGAGTCTCTAGAGCATCCCTGGTTGGGATCAATCCAGTACTCACCTGGAGAGAGACAGCGAGAGAGAGAGAGAAAGGGGGTAGATAAACATTTAGCAAGGGAGAGATAGTTTGTGTGTGTGTGTGTGAGAGAGAGAGAGAGAGAGAGAGAGAGAGAGAGAGAGAGAGAGAGAGAGAGAGAGAGAGAGAGAGAGAGAGAGAGAGATTAATGCCATTTCAGTTAAAAGAAGATATTCACATTGTGTAATCATGTCTCTACCCCTGACGTTTTAATCTGATAAGTTAGTATGGCACAAATGTTTCCTTATCTGGTCATAACAAATCCAAATGCCACGCCTATCTATTTCAGGGGTACCCACCATCAGGGAAGTCTGGGTGACAGAGCTGCAGGTCCTTGCAAGTCCGGGCAGGGTTTCCCTGTGTGCCCAGCGGGTGCTTCATCTGCTCGATTTCCAGTTTAAGGGAGTTGAGTGAGCCAAAGATCTCCTCCATGCCATCATCGTAGTCCTTGTAGTTGGCGTCCACACCTGCATCATCCACCATCTGGCTGGCATCAATATTCCTACGTGTCCTGCCCTTGCTGGGGGCTTGGATGGGAAGTGGGTGGATAACATCGCCAGGAGGGCCCTGATACGAGGTGGCAGAAAGAGAAACACATTGGTAAGAGGAGGTTGGAGATACTGCAGCTGTTCACATCAATAAGCGAAGATAACTTCTTGGTCTCATCTAATGGTCTCATCTATCTTACCTAACTGTGAGATACAATCAAAATAATGATACATTACGTATTGAGTTGACTTACAGGGGGTCCGGGGGGTCCAGGAACACCGGTCTCTCCTTTTGGACCAGTTTGACCCTAAGCAAGACACATATATTAATTGTTTGGTATTGTTGTTTGGTGAATATAATGGTTAAATCCACTATTGGGTGGCTCACACCACGTGACATGGTAGCTATTGCTTCAGATCCTCTTAACAAATACTTACTGATGATCCCTTAGCTCCCTTTGGACCGGGGGGACCCTACAAGCACAAACAAACCAAGATCATAAATGCTACTCTGATCGTAAGTGGTATTCTTGTGTCCACAATATGCAAAGCTTTCAATGAGGTTATACAATGCTTGTAATTCAGAAAAAAATAAAATAAAAAAAAAATATTAAATGTATGTGTAGCGAATTCAGGGGCAGGCGGGAATCCATCGCAGCCGGGAATCGAACCCGGATAGCCCGGATCACGGGCGACTGCGCTAACCAGTCTACTAAAGGGTCCAACCCGTTAGCCAAGGGCTAGCGAGTCTAATCATTCATGGTCGTTACACTACCCCCCTCTTTCGGAAAGCGTGTCCCCGCACTTCAGCATATCAGCTCCCTCATGCCTCTGGGCGCACGTGCTTCCGATGGCCTCACGGTCTCACCACCCCACTTCTGACACCAATTTAGTGAATTCAGGAGGCAGCCGGGACCAAAGTTGGATAGCCCGCATCACGGCTGACTGTGCTAACCAGTCAACTAAAGCGTCTGACCCGATTTGGATTGTTTCCCCCTTTTTCTCCCCAATTGTATCTGGCCAATTACCCCACTCTTCCGAGCCTGGTCGCTGCTCCACCCCCTCTGCCGATCCGGGGAGGGCTGGAGACTACCACATGCTTCCTCCGATAGATGTGGAGTCACCAGCTGCTTCTTTTCACCTGACTGTGAGGAGTTTCGCCAGGGGGACGTAGGCGCCCCGACCGACCAGAGGAGGCACTAGTGCAGCGACCAGGACACTAACCCACATCTGGCTTTCTACCTGCAGACACGGACAATTGTGTCTGTAGGGACGCCCGACCAAGCCGGAGGTAACACGGGGATTCAAACCACCGATCCCCGTGTTGGTAGGCAAAAGAATAGATCGCCACACCACCTGGATGCCCCTCATGACAACATTTTAACCTCAGGAGAGCAAAAAGGGTGAGTCAGAGGCAAGTCACAGGTTTTACCAAATATCAATTACTGACTTAAAAGATCATTTTCATTGCATAACCCCTTTAAGGAAAACAGACTCACGGGTAATCCTGGAGGACCAAGAGGACCAAGTGGACCCGAGGGACCGGCAATACCCTGATGGAAGGAAAAACGAACCAATCAGCGACTTTTGTGTGATGGCTAGAAAGCCTTTCCATAGATCTGAATGGACCTTTAATAGAGATCTTGGTGAGATAATATTGACTAACAGGTGAAAACCTGAGACTGGTAATTCAATATTTACTACCTGTAAGCAGAAGTGGGCAATTCAATGGCATGCTGAACACCTGGTGTATAATCAACTCACATTGTCTCCTTTGGGACCAGATGATCCCTGAGGACCAGGAAGACCCCTGTCACCCTTTTCTCCCTGTTCACCTGGTGGTCCGATAAGGCCAATGAGACCAGGGTGGCCCTGAAAACAGCGCACAATAACACACACACTGTTGATACAATGCTCAATATCTCACTATATAACAAGGTAGTGCAATAATATTTCATTTGGCCTCCATTACACATCCATCATTGATGGGGCGGGTAAATGCCACTGAGTCATTCTTATCAACTCGATGGAGGAAATCAAAACAGTGAAGTAAATCCTAATGCGTTTCATGGCAGAGAAGTAAAAAGAACCATCATCATGGATTACCTTTTCTCCCTTGATTCCAGAGTCTCCTCTCAAACCGGGTAAACCTGCAGGACCCTGTGAGCAAAAAGAAGAACAGAATAACAGATTGGACAGGGAGAATTTATGACGTCACAGGTTTTTTTTTTTAAGACTAACCGTTCACATTATTCCGATAAGTAAGTGGGATACCTTAGTATAATTCTACCTACCATAGGTCCTGCTGGTCCATCTGGCCCTGGGGAACCAGGTAGACCTTGCTCTCCCTGTAGAGAAATTAAAATGAGACATTTTCATTATTGTACCCTCACAAAAATTCTTTTCATTAATGGCCCAGCAGTTTTAAATAATTACTATATTGGTTTTTTATCAGTGCTTTATGAAAGAAGCTCGCGCATTGCCCGAGCGTGCCTTTCTGAGATCATTACAAGGCTGTGGTGTGTATGACTTTAACAAACTCCTTTTAAAGGATTTACTTACAACTGGGCCAGGGATACCCCTAAGACCTTCAGAGCCGGGTTTGCCAGGTGATCCCTGAGGACCGACGGGACCTGTCTTTCCTTGGGGACCTTCCAAACCGGACTCACCCTGTAGAGCAGAAACAGGACAGACAATGCAATGGTTTTCATGAGGGTTTTGGACTATGTGACACTTCATTTATGATTTGTTGGTATATTATAGACAAAAAGAGAGAAAGGGAATCTAGAGAAGTTTTAGAGAATTCTGAACATTTTACTTTACCTTTGCTCCCTTTTCACCTTGTCTTCCTTCAGGGCCCGCTGCTCCAGGAGGTCCCTAAACAGACAAAGGACGGTGAAAGAGGAAGAGATAAATGAATAGATATATAGGGGGAGAACATGGTAATGGCTCCCTATTGTCAACATTTCATATTAACCAGGTATAAAGAGACCAGCGTATAACTTACCCTCTTTCCTGGTGGTCCAGAGGGACCAGACTCTCCAGTGGGTCCTGGTGAGCCCTGTGAAAAGTAAAAAAAAAAAACATTATTGGACTTAAAGAGTGACGCATGCCCCACAGGAATTGTGATATGCATGTTCGAAAAAAAAATAATAAAAGGAAAATGACACATTACTCACAGCTTGACCGGGCTCTCCATCATCTCCCTTGTCACCAGCGGGGCCATCTATACCCTGCGTGGCAAATGAACAATGTGATGTTGCACTGAACCAATGACATACAGACTATGACTGACACAGCATGATGCAAAGCAAAAAAAAAAAAACAATTTGATATCAACATGAGCTAATGACACTGATGACATTTCATTGCTTACAGCTGGACCGGGCTCTCCTGGTGGTCCAGGATCACCTGGGAAACCACTTGGACCCTGAAAATAAACACAAGCAGCATTATAAGCTATAATGAAACATATTCTTGGCTTCATTTAGTTGCATATATACAGGTAGGGGGGAAACATCATCTTTTAATGTTAAGAAATCCCCGCACTGCTGTCAGGTGGCTGCTGACTGAGCTGAAGAAAGACTTACAGGGCTGCCTTTGGGACCATCATCTCCAGGTGGACCTTTGGGGCCAGGAGGTCCAGCAGAGCCAGCAGGACCTGACTCTCCCTTCTCTCCACGCTCTCCTCTTGGACCCTGAGATAGTGTGTAAGTATTTGTAGTTCAGAGAAACATGACAAAGGCAACAGCAGTATATTTGACATTGGGATATTAATAAAGGAATATCTTCATTGTACATTATTGTCATTTTAGAAAAAAAATATCTAATCAAGCCAGTGATTGACTATGATTAATTCATCTTGGCTGTGAACCTATTGTTGGTTTAATGGAAAGTTGTTTTTCCTTGTAGTTCATCTCATGAGGATTTACTGCTGCTTAATTTCTTATGTTGTTTTCAATATGGAGGGAACATTCACTCACTGGTGGACCAACTTCTCCCTGAAGACCAGGCTCTCCTGTTTCACCAGAATCTCCCTGGGTAGAGAAAGAGAAAGATGGGAATATGACACATTGTCTTTTAAAAAGCCCATTTGTTGATCCAGAACATCCATTTTCTTTTTCTTTTTTTTACAGATGTCCCAGTGCCCTTCACCAGCTGAAAAAAGATGACATAGGCGATTTCAATCCATCATCTGCAGTCAAACACAGTGGATGGAGAGAGTGCTGACCTTATGGTTCTCTCTGAATCCTGCCCATACATCTTCTCCTCTTTTCCCTGTCTTATTGAACCATGTCCTTGTTGACTCATCCACACCGTGGGTAACATCATTATTCAATGCCAAATAAACCTGCTAACCTCCTGCTGGGAGATAGTTAGAATCTGCTTTAACTGCTCCAAGAAGAAATGTCAACTCGTATCATTTCGGGGGGTTACAGGAACATGGAAAGACGAGAAAATCCATATTCTAACCACCACCTGGCCGGACTGGGCTGTGCTTTCATCAGCATGTCAAGATCCTCTCTTGCATGAATACCAGCACTCTAAACATCTACTCTCAATCGGCATCCGGATTCCTTCTCAAGCCTTTTTGATTGCTGTCAAGCTATACAACCAATTCAGTTGGCACATCTAGTTAAAAGTGCTACTAATATATATTAGGTAGAGCCTCTGCAGCTCTTCATGGAGTGCTGCATGCCCATACTCCATGTTTGAATCAATCTCCTCACAAACACCACAGGTGACACTGGTAAATTCTGCTGAGACCAAGACTATTATTATCATTAAGCTCCAAATCAGAATTATATAGTGCCAATAACTCCCTGGCTCAATTACTTGTCAGCTCCCTGTGCTAGCTAATAAAAGGTACCTGATCATCTTTATATTAGCAGGAGAATGTGCACTGTAACCGGCAGCTTCTGCAAAGGCAAGCCTCCCATAATAAAACACTAAAGTTCAAATAACAACTGTTTTAGAAAAGCCATCTTTAATAATGCATTCAGCATATTGGCATTCTCAGTACAATGCATGTAAGCACTTATTCATCATCATTCCACCAAGTGACAGTACTGCTGAATAATAATAATAAAAATAAAACACTCTTTAGATTGTTTATGCCACTCTGTAGAAGAAGCAACCCCACCCCACGTAAAACAGAATCACACGAATAGCCACATTAAATATTAGTGGCTGCAGAGAGGAGCGTCACATCCTTACCACACAATCTGACAATTAAGCTGCCTTTTCCAAACTGTGATGAACTATAGTCAAACTGAAAAATACTGCGCCCATGTTATAGTTAAGATTTGTTAAAAACAAACAAGAAACATTTACACTATCTTGAGAGAAGGAGGGATACTTTTCAGATATACCTATTTAAGAATGATTAAAGATCCAATCAAATGATTTTTATTTAATAAGACAAGTATTATTATTATTACTACTACTACTAATAATAATAATAATAATAAGAATCATATTGCATTGCGTTTATATAGTGCTTTTCTAGACACCCAAAGCACAATTAATTAATTTATTTATTTATTAATTAAGCACAATCAATTATTGTGGAATATTCATGTTAGAAGCATAATTTTTTCAGCTTCAGAATTATTTGATCCCACATTATGGCCGATAGATATTTTAGCGCATCGTCTCTGAGCACAGCCAATTCTCGGGAGGTTAAGGGGGCGTGGCCCTGAGCTCACGTGACTCTTTACTGACACCTGGCTAGCTTGCAGGCTTGCGTAATGTTGCTAGACAACAATTCGAAAACAGACCAATTGATTGCTAACGAGAATTCATGTCCAATCAAATCAGCGTATTAAATTATGTAATTCATTAACAGAAGCAGGTTGGTTTCCTGAAAATGGTTTAATTGTGTTGACAACAAAGAAGCCTGTTTCTCAAGGGGCTTTTGTCATAATTTCACAACAACAGCAGTTTTAACATTTTGGGTACCTTTACATGAATAAACCTTTTGTTAAACAATACAAGATTGTTAAATCTGATTTTCATTGGACTGGATCTTTAATCATCTCCAGAGAGACAAAAAGAAATCACACCAAGGGTTCCATTCTGCAGCGCAGTGCCGTGCCAAAGAGCTCTGCCACACTTACAATGCCTATATTACAGCCAATTCATTATAAGTGGAGATAGCCAAGCCAGGATCATAGCATAGCCTTACCTTTTCTCCAACAGCACCAGGATTTCCAATACCACCAGGTGGTCCCTGGGGGCCGTCAGCTCCAGGGGCTCCTGAAGGGCCTCTGGGACCAGGTGGGCCAGGTGGACCCTTGAGAGAAGAGAAAAAGTCTAATAAATGAAGACATCACTCCTATATACTTCTAATGATGACATCTAATGCATAAATGCATTGTCATATTCATCCTCCACAAAGCTCTTACCATCTGACCAACATCTCCAGTTTCACCCTTCTCACCAGGGGGACCAGGCAAACCCTGAAGTTGTCATAGAAAAGACAAGGGTTATGTTAACCATTTCTTCATGATAACATTTTTCCAGAGTTAAAGTTTCTGTTATTCTATTCTAGTCCTAACCTGAAGCCCAACTGGGCCTGGAGGTCCTGGGAATCCTCTAGATCCTTCATCTCCCTTCTGGCCAAAAAGACCCTGCTGACCTCTGGGGCCAGGTTCACCATCAGCACCCTACATAGCAGAAGACAGGAAGCGGGAAACACAATAAGATGGTATAAATTAAGGGAAAACAGATGATGCTCATCACTTTTAGACAAAAAGATTCTGGAAAGAATGGGTACTCACAGCAAGACCAGGAGCTCCTACAGGACCTTGAGGACCAGTAGGACCAGGAGGACCCTGCAGAAGCGAGGAGGGAGGAGAGGGGTTGGAGGGAGACCAGAACAATCAATTAAAAAGCAATCAACCAGTATAGTAGCTGCTACTAGAAACTTTAAAACCTGAGCAGTTTCCAGACAGAAAACGGAATAACTTCACAATTTCCTAATGTAAAACAGTGGGTATGCAAATAAAAACTCACATGTTCTCCTTTATCGCCCTTGCTTCCCTTCTGGCCTGGTTCACCAAACTCTCCCTGAGGGTGAAAAAAACAAAAGTCCATTAGCTTAAATTAAGCAGCAAGCAGTAAAAAGAAAGACGTCACTAAATAATACTACCTGAATTATTAAAGCTTAATTTCAGACAAACACAAAGAATGGCTGGTATCAAATCAAATCAAACTAAAATAAATCAAATCAAAGCATTGTGACTTCATTTAATTGTAGCCTGCCATGTTTTTATTTATTTATTTTTGGTGTAGACCCCCCCCCCCTTTTTTTCTCCCCAATTGTACTTCACCAATTACCCCACTTTTCTGGGCCTCACCGGTCACTTCTTTTCACCTGACAGTGAGGAGTTTCACCAGGGGAACGTAGCGTGTGGGAGGATCACACTATTCCCTCCAGTTCCCCCTCCCCCCTGAACAGGTGCCCCGACCGACCAGAGGAGGCACTAGTACAGCAACCGGGAAACATACCCACATCCGGCTGCCCATCCGCAGACACCAAGCCGGAGGTAACACGGGCATTCGAACCGGCGATCCCCATTTTGAAAGGCAAGAGAATAGACCGCCATGCCACCCGGATGCCCCAGATTTTTCTATATGACAACGTTATTTTTCTCTTCTCTTGTGTGACTGTGACAGCTATGACTCACATCTTTAGGGAGCTTATCATGGAAAGAAATTCACTCACATTTTCTCAGCTCATGGAGGAAATATCATTAGTACCACCCACAGCCTGTTTACGCCAGCACATCCAGAAAAAAAACAACTTCAAGCTTCCAAAATCCTCTACCTCTTTTGGATGTTTAGAAAAATAATGACTCAAACCCAAAAGAAAAGCCCTTCAGTCAGTGGCCTCGTGTTCTACTAACACACAATTAGTCTTTTTATACAAGCCCTGGAGTTTTCCAATCCCCGAGAACTAGACTTATAATGAGAGAGTCTGGATGTGTGTAAATGTTAGCTTACTGGATCCTTTTCTTTTTTATCTGCACAGCAAATACCCTTTATATTCTCTCTGTCCCTCTAGACCATGGGGACCGTCGTAAGGCCAGTTAAGAAGTTAAGAACCAAGGCGTTCTTCTAAGGATAAGAGCTCATCCTTTGAGTATTCTTATAGTTGATCCTTCCTGCAAATGTTTTTTTTTTCTTTTGAGGAAAGGTGGGTGGATTTTCTGGCTTCAGAATAATAAAGAGGTTCTCGCACACTGCTTCTGTCTCTACCTCCTCATTCTCCTCCTTTTCATACTAATTCAGCTTAGTATGGAGGGTTGACACGACAGATTAGCCATTTCAAGATCGGCCACTCAAAGAAAACCACATGAGATGACAGTGGACAAGAGGGAGAGAGAGGACATCAATTCTGCAAGCTCAAATTCATATCCATGTGGAAGAATTTCCCCATCGTATCTGTCATTATATATTACTTCAGCTTACTGAAGCACAACAACACGATGGAAATTAGCCGTGTCCTCGTCGTCCCAATTTACCTTATCTCCATCTTCTCCTGGGGGCCCAGGAGGTCCTCCAGGTCCTGGCAGACCTACAGGTCCTTGAATTCCATCTCTACCAGCTGGGCCCTGAGGACCTTTCTCTCCCTATTAGAGAAAAAAAAATACAGCCATGATAAAGTGACTCTGATACTTAAATATATGTAATAATGTAAACTCAAATGTTGCACTTAAACCCAATTCCAAATTGCAATTCACTTCTCCCCGTGGGCAGGAGAAATCCCGAGAAAAAGATTATTCTTACCGGCCCACCCTTCTCTCCAGCAGGGCCTGGAGGTCCCTGAGGGCCAGGTCGTCCAGGCAGACCAGTAGGCCCAGCGGGGCCAGCAGGACCTCGTTCACCAGGAGAACCCTACAGAACACAAGATTAAAGGTAGCAATACTGTTACATAACAGAACTAAGCAAAAAAAAAAAAAAGAGGATATACCACATTTTAATAGCAAATCAGAATTAATTATAAGGCAACTCTTCGGTCAAACCATATGTTAGGTAACACAGCCTGGTACAGCTGGTGGTGGGAGTGTGATCCAGAAAGGGAAACAAACCACAGAGGGCGAGGAAAGGAGTCAGAGAGCGGGACTGAAAGTGAAGTAGGGGAAAGAGATTGAGGACGAGGATGCAAAGGTTTGTACTCACAGCAGGGCCAGGCGGGCCGTTGGGGCCTTCATTCCCTTTCAGGCCATGGGCTCCCTGTAGAGAGAGAGAGACAATCAAGACTTTTGGAAACACTACCAAGGAAGCACTCGGCCTCTCTTACACTGGACCAACTATCTACAAACAACCTCATCCACCTCCTACTCCCATCACACACATACATACAAACACTACTGTTGGTCTACTCAACAATGAAGTTGTGAGAGTGTTCCATCATGTCCAACTTTATTATGGTGTCCTTCACATGACTATTGCACAATAACTCAGTGATAAAACTAAACAAGATATTAAATCTGTTAGGAAATTATGTTATTATACTCGGTCATAACAGAGTGATATACTCACAAGAGGTCCAGGAAGACCCCTCTCTCCAGGGAAACCTCTTGGACCAGGAGGGCCATCCTTGCCAGCTGGACCAGCAGGGCCTGGGTCACCCTGTGGTGGGTAACACAGCATGGTAAATCTTGTGAATTCAAGGATACTGACATCATTTTAATATTTCATAAGCAAGAATAAACATATTTGTTCCTAATTTCAATGAAATATATTGGAGAATCATCTTACAAAACCAAAAATAGTGGCAAATTAATATCAGTATCATTACATTTATATTCCAAGCCCACCATGATATGTGAGGCTTACTGATATTGTGCTGAAACTTGTTGCTCATTTTGCAGATGGAAATGTACGGAAATGTTAAACGGAGCTTCAGTACTTGCCTTGGCTCCTTCTTTTCCTGCAGCGCCAGGTAGACCCTGCTCACCAGGTGGGCCTGGTGGTCCTGGGTGACCACGATCTCCCATTGGTCCAGTCTCCCCTGTTGGTCCCTATGGTTGAAAGACAAGATAAAATTGGGGATAAACAGGATGAATGGCACATTGCAGGCCAGAGAAATGAAACTAGGTGAAAAGAAAAGGCACAGCAGAGCTTGTGAGATAAAAAAAAAAAGGGCCAAGAATTTATCCATGTATTACGTAAAAGAACAACCATGTACCATGTTAGAGGCCTGCTAGTCATCCAAGCCACAACCAGTTGTGTAAGATCATTGTTCTCAATTAGCCTTAGCGGAACATCTAGGAGGAAGTGGTTGTTAAATGTGGATGTGTAATGGATGAAAATCCTTAGTGCCAATATCATCCATCCATCCATGATCCAAACCGCTTATCCTGCTCTCAGGGTCGTGGGATGCTGGATTCTATCCCAGCAGCCATTGGGCGCCAGGCGGGGAGATACTCTGGACGGGCCGCTAGGCCATCACAGGCCCCCCAACACACACACACACACACACACACAAACATTCACACCTAGGGACAATTTAGTATGGCCGATTCACCTGACCTACATGTCCTTAGACTGTGGGACGAAACCAGAGCCCCCGGAGGAAACCCACGCAGAAACAGGGAGAACATGCAAACTCCACATAGAGGACGACCCGGTACGACCCCCAAGGTTGGACTACCCCGGGGCTCAAACCCAGGACCTTGTTGCTGTGAGGCGACCACGCTAACCACTGCGCCACTGTGCCGCCCAAATATATAATAAATATCAATATCAATAGCCAATATCCAATATCAGACCAATATCAGAGAGGCACAAAACACTGTGCAAGCCAAAGCTTCATATAGGTATTGTAAGAGGAGAAACACCATTTTGCCAGTGGAAAAAAAAAGAAAAGAAAAAAGATAGCATAAGCATTATGATTGCAACTTCCTTACAACTTATGTTACCATACAAATGAAGAGCAGTATCACCACGATATAGGTCAAAGCTGATGATGTTTGCTGAGTGCCACTTCTCAGTACTCATTGACAGTGGTGAAATAACTAGGTGGGAAATCTTGGGGTCCTCCCTCTAGAAAATGGTAACTGAAAAATAGTATTTTTTTCAGAATATGATGTGAACTTTTAAGGGGCTCTATTTTGGTGCTGGCACAGAGCCAGTGGAGATGTAAATACAGGCTGACTGGGAATTTCATCGGCTGCAGGGGGAAGTTTTCCCACCTAAGCTTGTATGGTAACGTCATGGTTTGACAGAACCCCGCCTACACCAACACAAATGGAGCGGCACAACAGGATGTGCACCATGCAGATCCTCTGGCACAGTAGCGACACGATGATGCTCCTTTTTGGCCGGAAACTGGCTCATGAGTCCGCTGGCTCAGATCACGTCTGAGCGCATGCACAGGTAAAATGAGCTCTTTACCTGCAGCAGTCTGGCCGAGGACACGACTGATCACTGATCATCTATCCAAAACATATGCATTTCTGCCCACTGAAATAAATAATTAAACCAACAGCAACGACTAACTGCAAGCAACATTATGAATAAGTTAATCAGGAAAAAGGGTCTACATGTGGGTATTGAATTGAATGTTTATTAAATAATATGAAATCCAAATTAGTGCAAATTTGCCAACAGTTAGTGGTGATGTCAGCGGCCTATTCAGCGGGGTATCTACTATTTAATGGGCAGAATATTCAATGCAGGTACAGCCTCGTTTATCAAAATGTGCCTGCCGCTATATATTTTGCATAGATGGCCTTCCAGTTGATCCAAGTAGCCTACATCCAGGAACTCTGCTATACTGTAAAACTCCTGTTGGTTGCAGAGGGAGATCATCACCTTCATTTGGGAACTGTATATGATTCTGCAGTCGCCACATTAGGATGTGAAGGGGACCTTGAGTGTCATATATCAATGCATTGTCAATAGCATCAGTAGGACGCCATGGGAAGAGAACGCGTTGGCTATGGATACCTCCATCGAGGACAACACTGAGGCGAATAAACTTTTTGTGGCCAAGTTTCATTACTGCTTGGTTGGCCCCTGGCACCAACCTCTCAAGGAGACAGTGGTCAACCCTCAATGGTCAACCCTCAACCGATTCAAGACCGGCCACAGCCCCTGCTTGGCCAGTCTTCACAGGTAGGGCAGCAGCCCAAAGCACGCTGTGTGCTTGTGGAGAGGAACAAACAATGGAGCACATCGTTGAAGCTTGCCCTCTCCATAAAAGTAGGAATAGTCATCCTCCGCCCAGCTGACCAGGAGGCAACTGCTTGGCTCAAGGACTTTATATTCGCTATGTAAACAAATTACTGCTCGGCTTGCCTGACTCCTTCTGGTTTGTGGTTCCAGATCTTAGATTTCTTCCTAGAAATGTAACTTGGCAGGCGATACCATCACACAATGTTTTTTCTGTCATTGTAAAAGAAAATTACACACGCTGGGAAAAGAAATGCTCTTCTTCCTCTCAGCATCTTATGGTGCACTCTCTATCTGCACTTTGAAAGAGCAGCTCCTAAAAATGCATGCAGTGGGGCTGAAGTGGGAAAGAAAATTGCATCCACACAGTCCTCTCATTTGCACAAAACATCCACTGCATCCACGTTGCTCCTTAATGCCGAAAAAGGGTTTGCACACGGGCCAAATGTTAGCAGCTCTGGCCCAAAGATGTGCGCTTGATGAGTGCAAGATGCACATTAAACTCAGCCCAGCTTGGCTAAGTCATTGTCTATCTGGCAAAATAGCTTAACACCCCAGCAGTGGAAGGCACAATGTCAGTGAACACAAAAAAAAAGAAGAAAAAAAAAGAAAAAAAAAGTTGATGGACGCTCTAATATTGAGGGAGAACAACTAGCTTTCTTTTAGCTGTAAAGAGAAGATGAAATGCCAAATTGATACAAATTTAGTCATATCAATCTTTTCTTCTTAATATCCAATGTGAAGGGTAACAAGGCCATCGGTAACAACAGCAACAAGGTGGAGACGGCGTTGCTAAAATGACTCCTCACCTGAGGTCCGACTACACCTGGAGGGCCAGGAGGGCCAGTCTTGCCTTGGAAACCCTGCAGATGACAGCAAAGGAAGAATGAGAACTAGAAAAGCATAGGCTCTGTTGAATGAAAATTAAAGACCTTAGTAATACAATAAACTAGCAATAAAGAATAGTTTGCTTACAGTCTCTCCTCTCTGTCCAGGGTGTCCAGGCAGTCCATCTTTCCCAGCGGGACCCTAAAAATACAGACATATAAAGGTCAGAGCTTTATAGATAAGCATTTACCATTTAAGTCCCTGAACATAAAGTCCAGGAATGAGATGGGAAGCTGTAAAGTTCTCGTGTTGGATATGTGTTTGTACTTACAGGTGGCCCCTTTGGTCCAGGGAAACCTGTTGGTCCCTGAGGTCCTGGCAGACCCTGAATCAAACAAAACATTATTTCTTGTTAATACCCATTTATCTCTACCGGAAGCAGATAAAAATGTGTTACTGAAATCACAAATGACACATACCCTTTCACCGAGAGGTCCTGGAGGGCCATCACTTCCTGAGTTACCCTAAAGAGGCGAAACAAAAAAAAAAAAGCAGAAAAAGGGATAGAAAGGTTAAACCAGTAACCAGGGACAACATTTGTTGTCTATTTCACACAACAGAAGAGCACTAATGATGCAACTTAGTCAGTAGAGCACTGTGCTGTACCTTTGGTCCTGCTTTTCCTGTGGGTCCTCTTGGTCCTCTCTCTCCACGAGGTCCCTTTATAGGAGAGAAGAAGAGACATAAAATGATGAGAATAATTCAGATGATGACTACAGCTATTCCCACTTCCAGCATATTGTGACCCTCATCTAGTACTGCTGGTAATCCCCACTTGGCGTGTTAAACTTGAGGTGTCTTTCCCCATTTTTACTATGGTCAGCTCTGGTATCATGGTATATGAGCAGTGTTGTGCTGGGCAAGACTTACTGTTGGTCCCCTTTGTCCCCTTGGGCCAGATTTACCAGCCGTCCCCTATGGACATGAGAACACAAAAAAAAAATTAAAAAAAAAAAAAAATCAAATGTGTGGCATTAAGATGATATACAGATTACATCATATATGGGCATCATTTGCTAGACTTCAATCATTTGATTTAATTTGGTTTTTTTTTTCCTGTTTTATAATCAGCAGTGGCTAAAGCATTGCATTATTGGAAATTGAAATTGATTGTGTGCCCTACATCACATCTTGTAATAAATCAGCATTCAAGGCCAGCTAATGGCTGGTCTCTAAACAAAGGAAATAAAATGGTTAAATCAGCGAGTAAAATGGTGTTTTTGGTTGATGTCAGTGGTATTAAAATGAGATGTGTGAGTAAAATGATTTTTTTTTTGTTCTGGATGAAGTCTTTATTTACTGAGGACAATGCAACTTTCTCTACTGATAAATCTGGGACCAGAGCAGAAGTCCGTCTTCGACTCTGTGCCTGTGCTGAGCCAGACTACTCGGGGATGACAGTAATACTAAGAAGTCTTCCTAACGTACCCGAGTTCCCTTCTCTCCGTTGGCACCGGGGAAACCTTGGAAACCCTGAGATCCCTGTGTGAGAGAAAGAGGAAAGAAAGTCATTCCTTTGCAAAGCAGACATATCATTAATTTTACATCGCAGGGTAATTCCTTGAAAACTGCTGATTCGTCAAAGCCAACAGAAGACTGGTTGTGTAGGACAGCGGCGGTTGTTGGTTGTACTATAGGGGGCAAAATACTGACAGCAAAAGGCATACTTAAACCTCATCCGCTTTGATCAGGGAGTTTCAACCATGTCCACCAACTGCTTTTCTCAGCAAAAATGGGAAGTGGGACATCAAGAGTTCAAGAAAGTGGACTTCAGTTTATGAGACAAGACTTACACCCATAGCTAGAGCTGCTAATTCGTCCACTGACATTTACAGCTGTGATGGGCTATAGAAAACGGATAAGAAACGAGGACTTACTTTTGGTCCTTGTCTTCCGGGGTAACCTGGCAATCCAGGAACACCAAGTTTACCCTGTAAATGAAAAAAAAAATATCATATTTAAAATTTCAGCACAACAAGACCCTTAAGTAGCACCAATGTCCGTTGTAAGATAAAAGAAAATGGGTCCATCACTTTGTTTATAACATATGTGAATTTCCTAACATCGTTCGGTGGGCCCAGGGACCACGGCCCTGCCCGGAGCCGCGCCCGAGGAGGAAACACCGAGGGTGGTCTGACAGGATGCGGAAGCAGGGCAGGCTAAGCTAACTGCTAGCCCATGCAGACCGGTAGTTCTGACAGTCATCCTAGCTGGCATTTGTTCTCTCAGACATTATTACTATTATTATTATTATTATTATCAGTATTCATTTATTCATTTTTGTAGTTTGGAAATATGTTCTTGTAGGTTTTGGATGTGTGTTTTTGTGTTTGTATTGCACTGCTGTGGGCTGGGGGAAACAACAAAATGTGGCTGTTTCCTTCTGTTTCCTCAAAATGAATACTCTGTACTGGCATGATAAAAAAAAAAAGGTGCACCAAGCCACAGACTAAAAGACTACATCAAATATGACATGATTATGATATTGCTATAATTTTGTTCAGATTACTTTCAGCCCATGGATATTATGAGATTGAGTGTATTATGTAGACGATGATTTTGTGAGACACATAAAAACAGCTCACGTATATTTGGCTATATAAATGAAACTGACTTGACTTGACTTGACCATCCTCATGTGATTTGCAAAGTAAGGTTGCAAAAAAAAAATCAATGCTTTGTGGGCTGGAGTACAAGGAGAGTATATTACATTAGACCTAGAATCTAAATGACTAAAGGCAGCAACGTCTCATGCTTGGTCTTTTAGAGCTAGTAAATATTGCATTGTTTCATTTCAAATTTCAAATTATTATTAATGTGCTGCCTCTGATATAATATCTAAGCTGTCAGTTAATGGGCACCTTTTGCTATTCAGATGTTTACAGAATACTTTGCATAGACTACATTTCATGCATACATCCATATTAATTTTTATTGTGTAAATCTTGTAAATACATGTTTCAAGTAAATTGCGCCCTTCACCAGGAAAAACAAAAAGCTGCAGAGCACAATTAATAAGGTTGCAGGGAGACTCACAAGAACACTGTTGTTCAAGTCAAATCTTATCAAAGTGTTCATAATCCTACATGCATGTTTTGTTCAAAATAATGGTAAATTAAGGAAGTGGTCAGCATAAATAGAGCAGAACTTTATCTGTTAATAACTAGATTAAAAACGTAATCTTGTGACCAGAACTGAAACACTGAAAAATCTATTTCTAGAATCAACCAGAATTTGATTTCATTTCCTAATCAGGCCTTGTCAACCCACTACCCTGAATCAGATATTGGCACTCGGGGTTATGATTATATCATGGACAAGTTTTGTCTTTTTCCAGGGTATGTACACTTACTGTAGCATCAGTAGTGGCCAAAAGAAGACAACTTACCTTCTCACCATTAGGACCGAGGGGACCGGCATCTCCTGGGAGCCCTGAGCGACCCTTGGGCCCCTCAGGACCATCTTCTCCTCTGGGTCCTGCAGGCCCAAGCTCTCCCTGCAGAGAAGCAAGCAGCAAATATTATTGTCCTGTATCATATACCTGTGTGTGTATGTGTGTGTGTGTGCGTGTGTGTATGTATATATATATATATATATATATATATATATATATATATATATATAATTTATTTATTTTTTTAGTTTATTTGTCAGGGACAGTACAAAAATCATTGTAAGTCGTTACAATAACATGATACATAGGTTTTTCATATAGGACTCTAGCCAAGGCTAATTTGTGACCTTTGTCCTTGGTTAGGCTTTTCTATGTAAAAATGGCCATAACGTACAATAATTACCAAAAGTACATTAGTTAAATTTCGCGCATAATAAATAGTGACATTCTCATACATGTGACATGGTCATACAAAAATTACAATATTTACATCGCATCAAAATCATTTTACATGTGTTGCGTAAGTGTATGTGTGCCTGTTCCCTGATTCATGGCAATATATGTATATGTGCATAATATTTATAGGCGTGTGTCTGTGTGCATGCATGCATGCACTATTTATGAGTATGTATGTATGCTTGTCTATATGTTTCTGTTCCTCTATCTGTGTATACATGTCCATGTGCATGTGTACATGCACAACTGCATGATCAGTGATCAGTGATCGCAGCTTTGGTTTTGTTTCAGCCGGTATTTTATCTTTTCACTAAACATTTTCAGATCAGTTTGGGTTTTTATTTCTGTTGGTAGGGCATTTTAAAAATATATCGCCTTAACTGAAAAATATGAATGACCGAAAGTAGGTTTGTGCTACACTGCAGTTGCCATTTGCTGATTCCCCAGCGGGGATTCTATTGGTGTTTGTTTTTGTGACATATGGACAAAGTACAGCAGGGGAAAGACTGTTCAGACATTCAAAAATCAGTTTGATGAAAGAAAACTTAATAAAACTGTCATAAGTGAGCAACTTGTACTTTATCAAAATATACAGTGGCACCACTTAATTTGTTTTTGATGCATTATTTTCAGTGTTTGTTGGTATAGTGATGTAACGGGTTTGATAGTTGACTGTGAAGCCTGGCTCCACACAGTAACACAACAGGATAAATGTGAAAATATCATGGCATGCATGAACAGTTGAGCTGCCTTCAAGTGTACGTGATGTCTCATCATTCTAAACCAGTTCAGATTTGTCTTAACTGACTTGCATAGCTTTTTTTTTAACATAGTGTAACAGTGTACGACCATGGATGTTTAGACTCACGAGCCCTTGGCTAACGGGTGAGGCCCTTTAGTTGACTGGTTGGCGCGGTCACCCTTGGTGCGGGGAACCCAGGTTTGTTTCCCACCCTCCTCCCTGAATTCCCGCTACAATATTTGTCAAACTTGAGTTGGGAGTCCAAAATGACACCTTAATATTTAAAAGCACTGACTTCCTTTATTTCCTCATGATCTGCTTTAATTGCATGCTTATCTTTTGCTTTCCTTCTCATGGAAAAACATACAGACAAAGTCTTTTTAAGATTCAGGGTTAGATGGTTGTTTCTGGGCCATTGGCATACACTCTCTATTTCGTTTGTTAATGTCTCCGCTGCACATGGGTTTTTAGCTGATATATAAATGGTTGTGTCATCAGCGTATATTTTGTTTGTTAATGTCTCTGCTGCACATGGGTTCTTAGCTGATATATAAATGGTTGTGTCATCTGCGTACATATGACAACCAGCTCTGTTACAGCAAATTGGTAAATCCTTTATGTATAAGCTGAAAAGCAAAGACCATAAGATCGAGCATTGTGGAAAACCCATTTTGGATCGCCGGGGGATCGAATGTTTTGCATTGATTTTAATAGGTTGCTCTCTGTATTCGAGATATGATGCACACCAGCCGGTTACTTGCTCTGAAAAATCAAAGGTGCTAAGTTTGTTCAGAAGTGTGTTATGTTCCAAAGCAATGCTCCAACTACATTTCCCTTGTCTAGTGAGCTGCTGATGTTTTCAGTGAGGTAGCAGTTTGCCAGTTCTGTCAAGTACCCTGGCCTAAATCGAATTGTTTAGGATGAATAAGTTCATCGCTTTCAAGGTGGTCGACCACCATTAACTTTTTCCAGGACCATTGAGAAACATGTAAAATAGAAATTGGTCTATAATTTTCTACTTGGTCTTGTGCTACATCCTTAAAAATTGGCGTGGTGATCGCTGTTTCCCAGCTTCTGATGGAGAGGTTTATCAGATGAGTTATAGGTTTGATCAAGGCGAAGCTGTGTGTTTTGATAAGATGAGTGTCCAATCCAAACAGATCCTTTGCCTTTAAATTGCTTAATTTATTGATGATTTTACCCTCTTTCTCCCGGTCAACCTCCTTAATATATAAAGATTGCAACGAGTCTGTCATAATAACCCGGGATAATTTTGCTGGTTTAACATTTTCAGCAAGCTTCAGCAGTGGTTGAATAAAATAATTATTGAATTCATTTGCAATTTCTCTACTGTCAGTGCTAATTATTCCATTTATTTCCGGATCCATTATTGATTTTCATTGACTGGGCTTAAAATTAATAAGACTGTTTAGGTGTTTCCAGATAGAGGTGTTATTTCCCTCAGATTCCACAAACAGTTGTGTAAAGTATGTGGATTTTGCCTTGCGCAGTTCCCTAACTACCACATTTCTCAGACCGTTAAAGATGAGGAGGTCCATATGAATTTTCCTGGACAGTGACTTTTTCAGTGCAAGGTCTCTTTTTTTTCATCAACTGGCGAATATCATTATTCAGCCTGGGTAAAGAGACTCTTCTTCATTTACACTTAAATATTTGTGTATATTTCTCAATCAGTTCTGTGAGTGTTTTTATCAAAGTGTTACAGCAGTTGTCTAGATCCTTGGTTTGTAAAATGTCATTCTAATCAATCTTTTTTTCATTTGTATTCAAATAGGGGTATTTTACATTTGGGAATAATAACAATAATCATTACATTTATAAAGCACCTTTCTAGACACTCAGACTGCTTCACATTGAAGAGGGTAATGCACTTCAACCACCATCAATGTGTAGCCCCCACCTGGGTGATGCACGGCAGCCATTTTGTGCCAGAAAGCTAACCACACATCATCTTGAGGTGGAGAGGGAGGAATCATTGAGCCAATTACATGGGGGATGATTAGGTGGTCATGTTGGGAAATTGTCAGGACACTGGGGGACCCCTACTCTTTGTGATAAGTGCCATGGGATCTTTAATGACCACAGTGAGTCAGGGCCTCGGTTTAACATCTCATCCGAAGGACAGCATCTACTACAGCACAGTGTCCCCGTCACTGGGGCATTGAGATTTGCCATTTTTATTAGGACCAGAGGGAAGACTGCCCCCTATTGACCTACCAACACCACTTCCAGCAGCAACTCAGTTTTACTGGGAAGTTTTCCATCCAAGTACTAGCCAAGCCCACACCTGCTTGGCTTCCATAATTTGGCAGAGTCAGGGTACATGTTGGTACGGCTGTCGGCAAATGACGGCATTTCCTGATTTTTGTTCTTTCATTAACACTGTTTTGTTAGTTTTCTGACAGGCAGGGTCATGCTGTGGTCAGAAAGGCCTGTTACGAGTTTATACGTCCTTGTGACGGATTCGGGTCTGTTTGTGACTATCAGATCATTCATTGGTTACTCATTTGAGTGATTCTTGTTGGACCCTTCATCATTTGTTGAAAATTATGTTTTGACAATATCATCTTCAACTTTTGTTTGGAACTTTTATCTAACCGAATTACACTAAAGTCTCCAAAAAAAGAGAGATTCAGAACAAAAAAATTGTCAGTTCAAGCAATTTATCTAAGTTGTGATATAATGAGATGTCCTGTGATGGTGGATTTAAAAGGATTACAGTGCTAAAATTAATCTTGGGGGACAAAGCTAAATTTAAGGCTAAATATTCTAAAGACGTGTTCAGTTTGATTTCATTGCATTTAAAATTGTCTCTGACATAAAACAATATTCTCCCTCCCCGGCCGGATGATTTATCCTTTCTGTAGCGAGCGTAGCTGGGAACATTAATCACGCTGGTTGCAATATTGCAGTAAAGCCATAATACATAATTAAACATTATGTATCTATTGTTATTATCAGGCTAGAATATATTTTGAATTATCACACTCTCACATCAACTTGAATTATGCTATATTGTATAGTCTGCAATCCTTTTATAGTTGAGGCTTAGAGAGATGAGAAATGAGATTAAATCTTGTGAGCATTCAACTTCATAGTCATACAACAGCATAGACATAACATCATCCATCCATCCATTATTCAAGCTGCTTATCCTGATCAGGGTCATGGGATGCTGGAGCCCATCCCAGCAGTCACTGGGCAGTAGGCGGGCAGACACCCCGGACAGGCCACCAGGCCACCACAGGGCTGACACATTCACACCTGGGGACAATTTAGTACGGCCGATTCACCTGACCTGCATATCTTTGGACTGTGGGAGGAAACCGATACAGAGGACGACCCGGGACGACCCCCAAGGTTGAACAACCCCGAGGCTCGAACCCAGGAACTTCTTGCTGCGAGGCGACTGCGCTAACCACTGCGCCACCGTGCCGCCTAGACATAACATCAGTGAAAAACAAAAACCTCCTCTAGTAGATCAGACAAACATGTCTACTTGAAGAAGCTGTTGGCTGTAACAACGCTGTTAGCAGCTGTTTAGGTCCCAAAGTTGTTTGCTATCTGCCACTCAAAGCAATCCTAGGCGACAGTCTATTACATAAGTGCGCAAGTGCTGCGTAATTGTGCTCCTTTCCTTTGTTTCCTGTAGAGCCGCTAACAGGCTACATGCTAAATGACAGCGTGCACACTGGCTCTGGCAGCCAGCCGATGCTGCAGAGACCCAGTGTTGCATGGAAAGTTATTCAGTTGAAGGCTTGTGAATGCTTTCACAATTTAACCCATCCCCCCCCCCACACACACACATACACACACAGGTTTTTAAAAAGGCGTTCAGATTCCAGTCCATACTTTGTGTGTCTTTTTCAGTATATAGGGTCTTCTCAAATCGCTGCTTGCATCAGGATCCATAATGTTCCCAGAGAAAGACAGACTGCATCCCCATGTCTCTCTCCTGGGTTTGGAAGAGTTTAAAGTGACATTGATTTCTTCTCACTGTCTCCGCTCATCTATACACAGCTTGGCCGAGGAGCGAGAATCTGATGTTTGAGGTGAAGGCTGGGGCTTTTTTTTTATTTCTCACTGTAAAAGAGGGTTTCCTGAGGTCTGACAGAGCAATTCCCCCATGCAGTCTGAAGTAGGAAGTTAACTGTAAATGCACCTGTCATACTGGTATCCCTCTGTCTGAAAATCAGGGGTTTATAGGTAGGAGTAACAGACCTAATTTAGATGGATAGAGAAGAACTTGAAGGCTGCTAGTATCCCCAGTGACAAATATGTATAAACTCTCTCTCTCTCTCTCTCTCTAATAAAGCTGCAACAGAAAATTTTTGTATTTGCCCAATTAAACGACCCATGGTTGTTCTAGTAGTTTTTAAGTTCCAGTCTTTGATTGGGACAATTTAAATGGTTATTTTTGGTTCTCTTTTAAGATTTCCATTTTTATAGGCCTTTTCACATTTGTTAGATTAGCAATATGTGCTTTCCGTTTTGTTTTTCAGGTAATATTTTAACTTTTTCAATTTTGCTGTTCCAAGTGCGACCATGTCTCTCTGAAGTTTAAATTGTTTAAAAGTAGTATTATAGTTGTTAAAATGTTGATTTTGGTGTCAGCTGTTTCTTAACAGACTTACTAACACATGCAATGCATTAATATCTCAATTGGGTATTTATCATGACAGGATATAGAGTTTAAAAACCAGTGGTCATTTTGACCGCCCACGGTCGTTTTAGGTAGGAGTGACGACCATTCTGTAATGGACACGTATGCTAAGCAGTAAAGGGTCATCTCTCCTGGGGCCTAGTTCGTTTACTGTTTTAGGTTTATATTCTTAATATTTTTGCAAAGGATCTTTTAACCTGTGCTTCATTTAACTGAAACAGGAGAGCAGATGGAAAAGTCACTAGTGTCTACCCTCGGGGCGGCATGGCTCAGGAGGTGGAGCGAGTCGTCGAGTAATCGGAAGGTCGCTGGTTCGATCCCCAGCTCCGGCGGGGAGCGTGTGTCGAAGTGTCCTTGAGCAAGACACTGAACCCTTAACTGTTCCTGATGAGCATGTGGGTGCCTTGCATGGCGGCCCCCTCCATCGGTGTATGAATGTGTGGGTGAATGTGAGGCGCACACTTGGAGTGGTCGGTAGACTAGTAAAGTCTATATAAATGTAGTCCATTTAACATTTACCCCGCAGCTGAATTCCTGAGGTTTTTCCAGCAGCTCATATATGGCTGACCCATCATATTGCATCAAAATAAATAAATGAATAAATAAATAGAATAAAATAAAGTCTTACCCTGTCGCCCTTGATACCCATATCTCCCTTGAAACCGGGGAAGCCATCTTCTCCCTAGGTGCAAGAAAAGACCAAGAGAGAAAAAAGAAAGAGGATGTGATGAATGGGAATGAATTGGAGGGTACGGATGTTGAAAACAATGTCTGTGGCAATAACACAAACACAACACCGACACTAAGAGTGACACAGACAGAGGGCGACCCAACTGATCTGCACTTCTTTACCTTTTCACCCTTGTTCCCTTTGAGACCCCGAACACCGTCAGCTCCCTGAGGGACGAAGACAGAAAGATCTTATTGTCTGCTCTTATTCATTGTCTAAGGTACACACACACACACACACACATATATGTAGTATGTAGACATACACACAGATATACGGGTTATTGAGAAGAGCACGATGACTCTTCCTATATAAATATTAAACCAAGCCTGTGGACTTCGAGTCAAAGTAATGTTAGAGCATCTCGCAGAATCCAAGTCTGTTATTCTTGTCCTTATTCCAGATCCCACCGTTACATAACTAGGAGACATGTCACGGTGTCATCCTGCCTCCCTCGACAGAGAGAGAGAGAGCAAGGGAAGTAGGTCAGACATGGAGTCATCTAGGGACAGTTTGTCCGACTTAGCAAGTCTGAGTCTATTACTATGTTGACGCCACTACATATTAGTTAAAATATCCATCCATTTTCCAGGCTGCTTGTCCTAATTAGGGTCGTGGGAGGCTGGAGCCTATCCCAACATTCATTGGGCGGAAGGCGGGGAAACACCCTGGACAGGCCGCCAGTCCAACGCATCACACCTAGGGACAATTTAGTACAGCCGAGTCAGCTGACCTACATGTCTTTTTGATGGTGGGGGAAACCGGAGCACCTGGAGGAAACCCACGCAGGCACGAGAACATGCAAAACTCCACACAGACGATGGCCTGGGATGACCCCCAAGATTGGACAACCCCGGGGTTCAAACCCAGGACCTTCTTGCTGCGAGGGGACAGAGCTAACCACTGTGCCACCGTACCGCCCTAGTTAAAATACAAGCAGCACACATTCTGCAGATTAATCTCTGGCCAAAATTTTATGATTTTTTTATTTTATATCTACGGAGGCATCTGACCTACTCCTCATAGAGGACAAGTCTTTAGAGTGACAACTGTTGGCAATTTATTTGAGTATCTGTGACTTATAACCATATAGTGCAACTTGATAAAAAAAGAAAATCCAACACAATTCTTTTGTGGAGAATAATGAATTTGTTTGATTGCAATGTACCACAAGGTAATGGAAGTATGAATACACTTGGTGACTAGATAACTTACCTTCACACCCCTGGGTCCTGGATAACCAAGTGGTCCTTGAGGGCCAGCAGGGCCCTGGGGAGATAAGGATGGTGGTGAGAGTTTGCTACCAACACAAATACACACACACACACACACACACATATATATATATATATATATATATATATATATATATATATATATATATATAGTATACATACTATACATGAATGTCAAACATTTTAAGATAGAGGGAAGGACAAGAGGAAGAGAAAAAAAATACTTACCATGTGTCCCTTATCTCCAGAGGGTCCCTCCTTTCCAGGGTGACCCTATAAATTTTTAAGAGAAAAATTAATTGAATGTCCCGACAGGATAATTGCCATCATAAACATGAAACTACCCCCGGTTACACAGGGATCCAGCTGTAAACTATGGGATGACATACAAGACTGGGATGGCCCATCTGAATAATAGCCTTTGCAGTTTAATCTCATGTAAGGTTTCCCAGTAATGCATATGTTATGGAGGTGAAGAGGTGTTGGGTGCATGTGCACATGACACACATATGCATGCACACTCGCAATATAAACGGCAACACGTAAAACAAGTCGAATATGGTAATTTTCCAGTAAAAAAAAGGCCTGAAGAAAATTGAATGTGTTCTTTATGAGGGAATGTTTCTGAGAGGATTTCAGACATGAAGTAGAGGAGAGAAAAGAGGCAACAGAAGAAAGAGAGACGGTAATAAAAACAAGAGTTAAAGTAAGAGATAATGCACAAGGAAGAAGTAAAAACAGTAAAAGGAAATATTGAGGTGGATTGAAGATGGAAAAACTATTTAGGAGGGGTGGGGTTCCCCCTTTTTCTTCCCAGTTATAATTGGTCAATTACCCCACTCTTCCGAGCCATCCTGATCGCTGCTCCACCCCCTCTGCTGATCCAGGGAGGTGCTGCAGACTACCACACGCCTCCTCCGATACATGTGGAGTCACCAGCCGCTTCTTTTCACCTGACAGTGAGGAGTTTTGCCAGGGGGACATAGTGCGTGGGAGGATCACGCTATTCTCCCCAGTTCCCCCTCCCCCACGAACAGGCGCCCCGACTGTCCAGAGAAGGCGCTAGTGCAGCGACCAGGGCACAAACCCACATCCAGCTTCCCATCCGCAGACACAGCCAATTGTGTTTGTAGGGACGCCCGACCAAGCCGGAGGTAACACGGGGATTCGAACCGGCGATCCTCGTGTTGGTAGGCAACAGAATAGACCGTCACGCTACTCGAACACCCCAAATCCCATTTTTTCTTATGGCATCACCCATTTCACGTGTGTATGTCATTAGCAAATGTGTTCGTTGTGAGAGTGATGGGAGAGAACGCTGTTTGGCCCAATTTTGGACTGTAAATTTATGTCTGGATAAACTCAGTCTGTGTGTGTGTGTGGGTGTGTGAATTTTTCAACCACTATCATGCACGCATCTCCATGTATGTGTGTCTGAGTCTTGTGTGACGCTCACCGGTGGTCCGTCAGCTCCTGGCATCCCAGGCAAGCCCGGCTTTCCTGTCGGACCCTGAAAGGAAAGACAAGAAGGTAAGATGTTAGAGATACCGCAGCATCACGAAATAAGAAATCAGAAAGCAGTCTGACTGTATGTACATCATAACAACTGGTACAAAGAGAAATTGGTAAAAAAAAAAAAAAAAAGAGGAGTCCTCTTCCATTGGACATTGCTGCACAACCGATATTAATCTCCCCATCACAATTCTGACCCAGTTTCACTGAAATATGGTGATGTTATGAATACATGACCCAACTTCTCTTGATCCAGTTCGTGTGGAGATTACACACAAATCCTTGATCAATACGACAAATGAGGAATACAGCTCCCTTTGCTTTCATGATGGCCATGAAGATATTAAATATCTATAAAAACAGAATGGGTAGAGACTGTGCATTAAATAATTCAGAGGCCTTTGGTTTGCAAGTGGAAATGTATCGCAGATTTTTTTTCTGCAGTGTATTTACATATGCGATACTTATGTAATCATATATATATATATTTAGCTATGCAGCTGATACTGGTAAATATTGAATATCATTTGGCAATATCAGACTGCTTACAGAAAAAATTGATTTTTTTCTTGTTTATCTCATTTCAAATTAGACAAGCTGATATTAACAATCGAAAGCAAATATTATTTGGTGCGAGAGATGATACTCTTTTTTTATTTTTTATTTTTTTGCGAAATGCACAGAGGGCCAGTACTCATGTGTTACATGGATGATTTGTATGCAACATTTACTGGAGCACATTTTAAAATAAATTTGTTTCATTTCAACAAATAGAAAAGACTTCCAACATTTTATTCACGAATCCTTTTCCAGTGAGAGATCTACATATCCGTCCATTCAGTAATGCTAAAACAAAATTCAATATATTTCTGCAAGTGCAGCTTAGAACTGATGGAATCTGACTAACATATAAGATAACTAAAACGTTCTGTGCTATCTCCTTGGTACATTTTTGTTACTGAGTAATTTAATGCACCATTTTTGATTAGAAAATAGTGAGAGAGGACTCACAGCCACAGGTGTGTTGAAATAAAACATTATTATGCTAACATGAGTATTAGACATGTTATGAGAGTCATGAACGCTGACAAAGTTTCAGCTGGACCAACATGTTTTGATTTAAAATGTGTAATGAAGTATCAGTGTCATTTTGCAAGAGCAGTGTGCAAGAATCCTTTCTAACTTTAATGATAAGAAAACAGTGACTTGGATTTTTTATGTCATCTCATCTCATCTCATCTCATCTCATCTCATCACATCTCATCTCATCTCATCTCATCTCATCTCATCTCATCTCATCTCATCTCATCATCAGCTGCTTCTCCGAGGTCAGGTCATGGGGGCAGCAAGCCAAGTAGGACACTCCAGACATCCTTCTCCCTAGCAACACCCTCCAGCTCCTCCTGGGGGGTCCCAAGGCATTCCCAGGCAAGATTGGACATGTAGTCCCTCCAGCGAGATCTGGATCTACCCGGGGTCTCCTCCCAATTGGACGTGCCAGGAAAACATCCAAAGGAAGGCGCCCAGGAGGCATCCTAACCAGAAGCCCCAACCACCTCAACTGGCTCCTTTCGATGCGAAGGAGCAGCGGCTCTACTCTAAGCTCCCTCCGGATGTCCGAGCCCCTCACCCTGTCTCTAAGGCTAAGCCCAGACACCCTACGGAGGAAACTCATTTCTGCCGCTTGTATCCACAATCTCACCCTACTCTACCCAAAGCTCATGACCATAGGTGAGGGTTGGAATGAAGAATGATTGGTAAATTGGGAGCTTTGCCTTCCGGCTCAGCTCCCTCTTCACCAAAATGGTCCAATCCGGCTGTCAATCTCTCGCTCCATCCTACCCTCACTTGTGAACAAGACCCCGAGATACTTGAACTCCTTCACTTGAGGCAACAACTCATCCCCAACCCGAACGGAGCAATCCACCATTTTCCAGTAGAGAACCATGGCCTTAGACTTGGAGGCGCTGACTAAATTGGACTTCACCTCATAAAATAATATATATTTTTTTTCTTTTAATCTCTGCATGTTAGCTTATTAGGACAGTGTTTGTGGTGTTGCAGGAGTACATTATTCAACAGTTCATTATATTCCAGTTATTATGTAAATAGGCGTAGATATCTCTCACCTTCTCTCCAGGAGGTCCAATGGCTCCCTGGGGCCCTGGAAGACCCTGTAGGAGAGACCCAGCACACTTACTATAAGACTCGGCTTTTTGGAAGTGAAAAGTGACAAAACGGACCAAACCTTCAACCTCTTTTTGCATGCTGCTCACAATGGTAACTCAAGAAAGGGGACAATATAACTCTTAAATATTGACTCCAAAAGGAGGATATATATGATATGAATACAGACCTGGGCGCCTGGGTTGCCTTGCTGTCCTGGAGGACCTGGCTCTCCTTGTGGCCCCTGAGAAGAGAAAAAATATCGATTATAGAAATATCGTTGTAAATAGATTGATTAACTAATTCCTATTTGAATAGAATACATCCCAAATAAAGATAAAAGTATTCTGCGTTTTCATACATGGTAGATTTAAAGTAAAACATACCTTTATCTGAGAGGGCTAATGAGCTAGTGTCACTTCAATATTACCTTCTAACCAGGACCATAACTTTGAAAATATATTCCCATAGCTAATTCAGGCTTCATATAAACCATCCTCTCTCTCTCTCTCCATCTGCCCATCTGTCTGTCCGTCTCTCTGCCTGTCTGTCTCTCTCTCTCTCTATTTTTCTCCTTCTCTCTGTCTGTCTGTCTTGCTCTCTGTCTCTGACTCTCTCTGTCTGTCTGTGTGTCTGTCTGACTCTCTATCTATGTCTGTCTGTCTGTCTGTCTGTCTGTTTTTCTGTCTCTGCCTGTCTGTCTCTCGCTCTCTGTCTGTCTCTCTCTGCCTCGCTCTCTCTGTCTCTTTCTGTCTGCCCGTCTGTCTGTCTCTCTCTCAGACACACATGCATGCACACACGCACACACGCACACACACACACACACACACACACACACACACACACACACACACACACACACACACACACACACACATAAATTCTCCCACTTTAACTTTCCTAATCAGAGAAACTGCTGAACCTCCAACTCAAAATGCCTTGCTTGTCACGTAATTGACAATCAATTGTTTCCCTTTCCATGATTCTTGGAAAGAGGAGATTCCATCTCTCACTAATTGGAGCATTACTAGCACACAGACCACCCTGGCCAGGTACCCTCTCATTATGCCCACACAGCACCAGAAATGGACCTGGAATAATACTGGCCACGGTCCACTTCTCAAATGGAGCTCAATAAAATCCAGTCTACTCTTAATTAGCGCCAGAATGTACCAGTGTGTGTGTGTGTGTGTGTGTGTGCATGCACGCACGTGTGTTTGTGTGTATGTATGTGCGTGTGTGTTTTTGAGCGAGAGACAGATAGAGAGACAGAGAGAGACAGACAGACAGAGAGAGAGACAGACAGACACAGAAAGACAGAGACAGACAGACAGACAGACAGACAGACAGACAGACAGACAGACAGACAGACAGACAGACAGAGAGCGAGCGAAAGAGCGAGAGATACAGAGAGATGAAGAGAAAGAGAGACAGATGAAGAGAGAATATTTCTGTGTGTGTGTGCATGTGCGTGCGTGTATTTGTGTGTGTTTCTGAGACAGAGAGAAAGAGAGACAGACAGACAGACAGATAGAGAGAGAGACAGACAGAGAGAGAGACAGGCAGAGAGCGAGAAAGACAGACGGACAGAGAGAGACAGACAGACAGAGCGGCAGACAGAGAGAGACAGACAGAGAGCGAGAGACAGACAGACAGACAGACAGAGAGCGAGAGACAGACAGACAGACAGACAGAGAAGAGACAGACAGAGAGAGACAGATGGAGAGAGAGGGTTTGTGTGCTTAAGTGTGTGTGTGTTTACCTTCTTTTCAGTCATACATGATATTGTGTTAGATATTAAATCAATTCCAACTTTACTTACAATGTTTCCTTTGGGTCCAGGATGGCCATCCATCCCGGTAACACCCTGCAGGAGGGGAGATGAAAGCATCACTCACGAGGAGCAAATGGAGGGAAGAAAGACATAAAAGCGGTGACACGCCGGCACTGTGTCATGCTCATGTAGGGGTATATCTCATCTGTGAAGTCACAATCCCTTACTGGGAGGGAAATGTAGACACGATATCTTGGAATCTGGGATATAAAATAACACCGGGGGAGTTCGTGTATTTGCTTGTAATTCATTTGTTGTTTCGCTGTAATACTTTGTGACTGCTCTGAGCTCTTTGCTCGCTTGCAGAGTGCTGCTTTGCATTTGCTTTCTTGCTACATATGCTCCATGCAAACTGAAATTTAGTGTGGACTTTATGGGCGTTTTTTTTTTCCCCACTCCCTGCTGCAGGAAAATAAAATATTCAAAACAAGCCAGCTGATTGATGTGCATTGTCCATATACCGATATGCAAAGTACAGCAAAATTAATGTGGAGCACAAAGCAATATATACCCTGCAACATAGCTTCTTACCAAGTCATGAAGCTAAATCACACTGACGTGCTGCTGTGTGTGTGTATGTGTGAGTATTTGTTAGATATTTTGAATTTCAGATTCCTCCATGGGCGTTGTTTACTGTGTCCTGTGTGGCTTTGCTCTGCAAACAGTAAATCTATGGAAATTGTGTGAATGTATACGTGAAAAAATGAAGATGGAGGAACTCACAGGAGGTCCAGGAGGTCCTTGAGGTCCCTTTGGTCCAAGCAAACCGCGGGGCCCCTAAGGAACAGGAAAATAATAAGACTTAGACTGGTATCAAAGCCGTGGCAGAGTTAATGAATTGTAGAATTTTCAGTTTTATCTAGTTTAAAAAGCATACTTCTGGGCAGTAACTGACTTATTAAATGTCCTCGAGGGTATTCTACAT
The DNA here is from genome assembly GCF_029633865.1 of Lampris incognitus. Lineage (NCBI taxonomy): Eukaryota > Metazoa > Chordata > Actinopteri > Lampriformes > Lampridae > Lampris > Lampris incognitus. The sequence goes on from NC_079222.1 coordinate 33,356,770, forward strand.
GGTGGAATTAAGACAGAAGTCTAGAACTCTCCTTTTCCCACACTTCCCCTCCTCATGGCTATAAATATCAGAGATAGCTTTGGACTGCAGTGCTTTTCTTCAGATGGTTACCTAACTAGATGTCATGTCCTGAAAGTATGAAGCCAAGCCAGTATAGCATACCCTGGCGGCAAAAAGAAATCATTGCAAGTGGATTTCGAAAACTTCCTGATGATCTCTTTCTTCCCATCTTTTCCTCTCCATAAAGAATGGCCTTTCCGTGAAGGCAGGAAGATGTTATGTCAAGCCTAAAGAGAGCTGACTGAATCTCTCACCTCACACATTTCACTTTTTCAGCAACACAATACTCAAAAGCTGCATTTATATGCAGTATTATAGCGCCTGAAATCTGCTGATTAAAGCTGCAGTAGGCAATATTATTTCAATATAATTGTGGATGAAATAAATACAATTTTCCCCCTTTTTCTCCCCAATTGTATCCGGCCAAGTATCCCACTCTTCCGAGCCATCCCGGTCGCTGCTCCACCCTCTCTGCCGATTCCGGGGAGGGCTGCAGACTACCACATGCCTCCTCTGGTACATGTGGAGTCGCCAGCTGCTTCTTTTCACCTGACATTGAGGAGTTTCGCCAGGGGGACTTAGCATGTGGGAGGATCATGCTATCCACCCCAGAGGAGGCGCTAGTGCAGCGACCAGGACACATACCCACATCCGGTTTCCCACCCGCAAACATGGCCAATTGTGTCTGTAGAGACGCCTGACCAAGCTGGAGGTAACACGAAGATTTGAACTGGCGAACCCCGTGTTGGTAGTCAATGGATAGACCGCCACACTACCCGGATGCTGAAATAACTAATTTTGACCATTGCATGTTACAAACAATATTTAATTAGTGGGTTCCTTTGAAAAAAAAAAATGTGTGTCTGTGAGCGCCCGGCCCTTCATATTTAGATTTTTCTTTTTTAAACTGGACCCCGTCTGAATCAAACAAACAGTCAGGGTTAGCTAGCATGTAACTAGCCAACTTGTATGTAACTGGTCTGTACAAATTATGGTCATCCAGGTTCTACGTGTCTTGGTTCGGCGTGGCGGCGCACACACAGATGATGTGTCAACAGCAACGGTGTTGATTAAAAAAAAAAAAACTAAAAGAAGGAAGACCTTGGAGGAGAAGAGAGAGACAAAAAAGCGCTAAATAAAATGAGAGTTCAGACGAGGGTCAACATCGGAGAGGAATTTTCGAGATGGTGAGAGCTGGGGGAAGTATAAGGGGCTGAGGAGCGATGCGGAGTGATACGAGGTGCAAGGTTTTGCATTGACTTTGATTTTTGATTTTGAGATACTTTATTAATCCCTGTGGGTAAATTCATGCTCTGCATTTAACCCTTCCCAGCTGTGTAGCTAGGAGCAGTGGGCAGCCGCCGTGCAGCACCCGGGGACCAACTCCAGTTCATCTTTCCATGGCTCGGTCAGGGGCACAGACAGGAGTATTAACCCTAACTTGCATGTCTTTTTGATGGTGGGGGAAACTGGAGCACCCGGTGAAAAACCCACCGCAGACACGGGGAGAACATGCAAACTCCACAAAGAGGACGACCTGGGATGACCCCCAAGGCTGGACAACCCCGAGGTTTGAACCCAGGACCTTCTTGCTGTGAGGTGACAGCGCTAACCACTGCGCCACCGTGCCACTCAAATGGATTGTTCATGTTGCCTACTGCGGCTTTAAGTACAAGGAAACAGGAAAAAAAGTCACTGATTTCTGTGAAAAAGCCAACTTATGCTAAAATGATATACTGAGCTGTTGAGAATGGGACTTGAGTTCTCCCGGTATCACTGAAAGCCTGCATGATAATGATGTTAACTCACTGGTTCACCCGGGAGTCCCCTGGGTCCAATCTCTCCGTCATCTCCCTGGGAAAGAGATAGGAGAAGGGGTCAGACTGTGGTACTGAGAAGCACATGAATGACAATAGAGGAGAAAGTGAGGATGTAAGGGGAAGTGTGGTGCATTGAGATGGGGAGGGATGCAGAGTAGGGAGGAAAGAGGGGCTGTTAAATGGATGTGAGGGGTAATAAGAACAGAAGCAGATGTAAGGTTTGATAAGTATGTAACAAGTTATTGATAAGAGAGATGGAAGAGAAGGTGGAGGATAAGACTGAAGACTGGAAATAGGGAGCATAATTGAAATAAAGAATATTGGGTTAGAGACATTAAGAAACACTATATTCTCACTCTCTCTCCATCCTCCCCTGGGGCACCTGGGGGTCCAGAAGGTCCATTTTCACCCTACAAGAACAAAACGAAACAGCAGTGGCAAGGTCAATACACACATGTATAAATATACACACAAAGATGTATCCACACGCAACACCTTTAAAATAACCAAAAACCTACTCGGTGTCCCTTTTCGCCAGGAAGCCCAGCCAATCCATCAAAGCCTCGGTCTCCCTGATGGGCAGAAAACACAGCCATTTTGAGATCATCTAACCCAGACGTTAAACAGACGATGTCAATAAAAGTGGTGAGAGAGAATATTGTGAGCGGAATAAAATGCAATAATATAACCAAACACGGCGACTCGGAGCTGATAAAATGATAAAAATGACAGCAGTGAAGAAACTACCTTGGTTCCAGTCTGTCCTGGCATGCCTCGAGCACCATCAGCTCCAGCACGACCCTGCAAAAACAGCGAAACAAAACCATTAATAGGTAAGTCAGAAAAAGGTGGTGAATTTTACTCGTTTGTTCAGAATGGTGCTACAATTATTCAATTTCTAATTGGAATTTTAAATTGAAGTTGGATATCTAAATCTGTGGGTGCTTTTTGGGTGCAACTTAGCCATGTTAACATGCTTACCCTTCTGCCAGGCTTTCCACTGGGTCCAGGAGATCCCAGAGGTCCACGGGGTCCCTGAAACATAATATTTATGCTAAAGCCTGACACATTTATCAATTTTTCCTGCCCTTGCCATCACAAAGAGCATGTTGGAGGTAAGATCATAAACCAAGAGTTGTGTGGCATTTCTCTGATGTATTTTGAATTATGAAGAAGATAAATTGAAGGCAGACAGATTGTGAAGGAATGGATGTCTGGGCCAGAGCCCTGAAGTTGGCTGGTGAATATATATTGGCAGAGTAGCCTACTCATTTATGCACTTCTCTTACCTGAGGTCCAGCCTCACCAGACTCTCCTTTCAGTCCCGCCACACCAGGAGGACCCTGAGGAAAAAACATAAATTCACAAACGTTTCATAGACACTAGATATATTTATGAGTTGTCAAATACAATACAATAAGCCCAATAAAATATAATATATAAAATATATACATAAATAACGTATAATATATAATAATAATATTTATAATAATAATATATATCTAATAAATAATAACAATATTATAATATATAATAAAATATAAGCCCAGTGACTGCTGGGATAGGTTCCAGCATCCTACGACACGAATTCGGATAAGTGGCTTGGATAATGAATGGATGAATGAATGAATGCATGAATCAATTAACTAATGAATGAATACAAATGTTTAATTTGTAATGTTTACATACAACAAACCGATATTACCATTATGAACAGAAATCATGAAAAAAAATCAACCCTGTAACATAATAAAAAAATTAAAATTAAACAATTTCTATTGACAAGTTTTTTTCAGTGACGTGACCTGCAGTACATACCAGAGGGCCTGATCTGCCAGTCAAGCCCATCGGGCCTGTTGGGCCACGCATTGCCAGCTGAAATGGGAAAAGACACATTAGAAAAGACACAGTTCCTCCAATTATGCAATGCATACACAAGTGTGTGAGTGTGACTACATGCATGCGTGAGTGTGTTTGTGTGCACATGTTTCTGCAGTGTGACTGTGCAGATGCTTGCATAAATGAACAGCCTTTATCAGGAATATGTGCGTGAGGTTGTGTTTAGGGTTAAATTGTTACCCTGGCTTGCTGCATGATAGCTTGCATTTGAGCCTCCTGGGCAGACACAGCAGGTCCCTTCTGACCGGAGTCTCCTCCAGAGCTGAATCGAAACTATGGAGGGAACCAAGAATGACTGAGACTCATTGAGGGACAATGTTGTCAATACAGTACTCCATAAGAGGTGGCACTAGTCCAAAATAGCAATTGGATAACAGAAAAAAAAAACAAGAGACAAACGAAGAAGCTGGGTTCAACTGTCCACTAGCAATAAATCATCAAGATGAATAAATAGCTATCTTTACAGAAATATCAAGCTCTTGAGATAATTCCAGGGAATATTCAGTATCACTAACCTGCCTTGCCTACTCACAGTTAGAAGCTATTCATAACACCATCTTAATGCACACATAATATAACAAACGTAGAACTAAGAAGAGCACACTAAGAAGATTAAACTTCCAAGCAGAAAGCCTCATGTTTAGCTACTGGCACCTGGTGGTCAAGAGTGATTACTGCACTTTTTAGGGAAGCTGATGGTGTAATAGAAATGTGCTGGTGCCAGGGCATCTGGAGCTGGGTTAAATAGCCATGTCCCCGGGAGGATAAACGTTGGCTGGTTTACAGATGCAAAACAACACAACACTAAAAAACTGGGTAAAGTTTCAGCACTGCAGAAACGTCGTTACTATGGAGCAAATTACAAACATTTTACTCCTTACATCAACGACATGGCCGAGTCCAAGGTACTGCAGCTCTCACAGCAGCAACCAACACGTTTACAGTTCAGGTTTCTGCTGAGATTTTCATTGTATTGAAAACAAAAATGTTCAGTGTGTATTGAAAATCTCAATCAATCTGTTTTTTTATTTTTTATTTATTTTTTTTTGTGCAAAACGTCATTTACTCCTTTTTTTCTCTACTCTCCCTCTTAAATGCTCAGCAGTAAACTGACATTCTTTTGCATCAAGTCCTGAACAAAATGCTCTGCCAGATCCAGTTGAAGATTGCAAAGGCCTGGGGCACAAAAAAATAAATAAATAAATAACACAAACACACAATCGCTGCCTTTGGGACCCACAGCATTCTTTTCACATGAGAGTAACCCATGGGAGATTAAACCCAGTCATACTCAGAATTAAAACTGCAGAGAGAAAACATATCACCATAGGGTGAATACAAATATAAATAGGTGGTATAAGAAGGAACACAGGGCTGCAATATGGATTTTAGCCTTATTAATCCAGAGTTTATTGTGCTGCATTCCTTGCACTTCTTCTGTGCCGCACTTCCTCGGTGTTCGCTAACAGCGGTGAAACAACAATGCATGTTTCTCATTAGGGTCGCAGCTCAAGGACCAGATCAGATTTCAAGGAGCCTTTTGCCAGTGGATAGGCTAGACAGGATTCAGTTCCTGTCCAGACAGAGCCTACCACATTGCTTTTCCAGACAGCTCCGCGGACCCCTGAAACCGCAATGGCACATCTGCACAACTAATCAGGCGATTTAGGCAGCCTACCTAGTAACTGGCTAAGAGCAACAGAGACTAACTGGCCTGTTTGCAAAAGAAATGTAGTCAGCCTTGCTGTGCAACTTCTGCAAAACTATTTTTTTCTATTGATAACCGCACATGCAGCCACGGGGGGGGGGGGGGACAATTACTTTGCTTCTTGTCTTGGATTGAATGACTTCCTGGAAGCTATCAAACAAACAACTTTAAATTTGGTTGGAGGAAGAGAAAGGTTCTCAAGTGATGTTATGTAGTCACATTTTAAGGGAGATTTTGGGCAAAACTGACCTCCATTATCAAATATGTGGGATCAACTGGGCAATGCGAAACCGGAGCTAAATGCTGGCTGGGGATCGGAAATGGGCAAAAAGTTAATGGCTCAATCATTTCATCAAGTTAATAAATTGCACGTTTTGTAATGTGTATTATGGCTTTATTTATTGGCACCAAATTTTGCCAGAAAATATTGCCCCAGTTTTGCCATTGGATCATCCCTTTTATATCACGGCCAAGATTTACGAAGACCAACAAGATAGTTTGTCTCAAGGGGGCGAACATAATTATTAGTCAAACCCCTTTGGTCTGGGGTCAACCCGGATACTGATAAGGTCCACAAGAGAGCGCAAGAGTACAGATTTACATTACAACAGTCAATGTGGGGCAGGTCCATCAAGGCAAAGAGCCTTGATAGGAAACTCCCTACATTCCACCAGAATGTGTAAACCTCTTGTCCGAATTATTGATGACACAGGGAAATACACACTCTTCTCAGCTTTAAACAAGGAACAAAGCAGGAAAAATCCAAGTATACAGAGTATGACTGAGCGCCCGTATGCTGAGGAATGAACCAATGTATGGTGAACGTGTGACAACTGACAGGGTTTGTTTTCTAAAGGCAGTGATGAAGAGATTGACTTACAGGCAACATCAGCACTGTTCCAGGGGGTCCTGGCAGACCATCAGCACCAGGAAGGCCAGGGCGACCGGTGGGGCCCTTAGTAATAGAGAGAAACATAAAGACAAAGACAGTCACACAGATACAGACACGCACAAACACACACACATGCAAGCGTATTTAGGGTATGCATGTGTATCTCTAATAGATAGTGTGTGAGATGCCAGCTTGCTTTATGTTGATGGAGATTATGACTACTCACCCTCTCTCCAGGCTCTCCAGAGCCACCTGGTGGGCCAGAGGCACCCGGGGGTCCAGGGAGACCCTATTCAAAACAGAATATCTCATTACTCACTCTTACATATATATATAGCACAATGCTAGAGAAATACTGAAGTTCAAACAGCTAACAGTTCTTCGTATGTTGCAAAATACTGCTGCACAGAGGACAAAAGTATGAGGCGATATGGGAAAGGTTGCTGGGTTGTAAATTTTTTTATTGGTTCCTATGTTTGTGGCTCAGCGCTTGGCTGGCTGGTCCCCATCTCTATGGTGTCAAACATGTGTTGGAAAAAATCAAAGTAAATAAATTAACTTCTTAAACATCTGGATAAGTCCTTATCGCTGTAGGGGGGTTGTTTTCACCACTATTTTTAATTGCGGTTTCAAGTTGGTTCCCAGCTCTGTAAGTATATTGTCCTTCATGTTTTCCACTCCTTCACTCCTTTTTGCTGTGTATATGCATGTATTATATATATATTTTTCCTCCTTTCTGCTGTGTATATGTATGTATTATATATGATATACATATAATACATGCATATGTATTATATATATAATACACATATCATACATACATATGCATATGCATATGCATATGTATATATATATATATATATGTGTGTGTGTGTGTGTGTGTGTGTATATGCGTATGTATATATGTAAATGTATATGTATACGAATAGAAGCAGAATTTAAAGATAAACTTACTGTTGGCCCTTCAGGCCCAGGCTGACCCTCCACCAACATTCCCTGAAACACACAAGCAAAAACAATCCATTAGATATGAGATTGATCATTGCTAGCAGTCCTTTCTATAGTGTGGGCCTAATGGCACATATGGGCACACGCTCAGTCACGTGTGTGCTAGCATACACTATGTAGCTAAATCAACAATCACAGAGGGCACATTATGAATACAAATTTACATGTTGTCACACACCTGCATGTCAACTTTCCATCTGAAAGTGTTTGTTGATTAAATGTAAATTCCTGCCTGTCATTTTAATTTTGTCAGTGATTAACTTAGTGAGCGCGGAGGCATGAAGGACAGAAGAGACACAGTGGCCAGAGGACCATGAAGGGCTTTCTGAGTAGCAAGCCAAGCCAAAGGAGGACATGATGCAACTAGAGGAGGATATGAATTTGTCCACACTAACTGTGGTTTGTAGCAGGCTACCACATATATCATGAGTCGACCCAAGCAAATTCATTCATGGTAACTTAATCTGTATGACCTTTATTTGTTTATGTATTTATTTAAGAAGAGTGCATTTGTAATACTTTTTAGAAGAGAGCCTGCAGCAGTGGTCCCATGTTTGCCATGGAGTCTCCACACTGGCAGTGGATGAGCCTCAAATTACAGAAGCATTGTTGTGGGGAGCTGCATCTTAGTGGCGGCAAGGCTCTGTCTCTGTTTGTTTGTGATTGTGGTGACGTGTTGGCTTCTCGCTTTATTGTGGGGAACAGATCCAACACAAAAACCCAAATCCCAAGATGACTCTTGTGATTTCAGCGTTTTTTCCACTAGCTCAAAAAGCCCTCTGTCTGAGCTACCCCTGCAGTGTTTTCTCTAACTTTAAATGGTCGTTGATATTCTCAGTGTGTTGTAATGGACCTTATCGGATTTTGGGCAAGTGGAGGGAAGGAGGGGGAAAAAGCGATAAATCAAGAGGACAGAGACGGGCAGTATTGGTTTGCATGTGTGTGCATTTGTGGTGAAACATCCAGGAGATTGCTGGGTATCAGTATTGCAGGGACACAAAAGCAGACTTCTTGTTTCCAATTAGGGGGAGCTAGCTAACAGGCTAAGTGGGAGAGATGGCTAAGGTTGGGTTACACAGCAGCACAGATACACGGGTCAATGTGCCCGTACACGAATGAAAACAACACTTCTGGAAGGTTTTACTAGATGTCTCTTTTTCTTGCTCTCACATATTGTACGTTGCACAATACACACAAATTGTGATTAATTTTTAAAATCTGCATCGTCCCTCTGTCACCCATGCATTGTGCAAGAGGAAGCATTTGGATTTGCTTCTCTACACCTGACAGGATTTCAAACAAATCTGCAGTGGCTGGTAGAAACAAACAGGGAGGCCTTTGAGAGATTTGCCAGTCACTCGGCCCCTTGTTGTATTCTTCCTCTTCCTCTATCCATCTATTTGTTTATTCTAAGTCACGTGATGTTTACAGATCAGTGACAATACTTGCATGGCTATTCTCCAGATGTTTATGCTGTCATCCCAGTGGCCAGCCAGCCATGACTGAGGATGCCCCAGACTGGGTCTAAAAGGGCTAAGTGAGATAAATGTTGTCTCTCACAGGATTCAGTCAGAGTTAAGACACTGGTCGTGTTTAGATGTGGATCCTACATATGCACTCGTAGATGCAAACATCCACTCGTGTGAATATACACAGTCACACACCCTACATCTGTTACTCAAATGTGTTAAAAATCTTTACTCACAGGCTCAATAACAGCAGGCTCTCCCTTCTGTCCCTTCTCACCGCGGGCTCCATCAACCTACACACCAAACACACAGACACAAACACAAAATCAGCTCCCTCCTCTTCATCACCTTTATCATCCTCATCATCCTATCCTCCTCATCTTCATGATCATGTCTTGGGCATCATGTCCCTCCATTATTTTTCACCTGTCCATAATACTCATCGGTCTCAGCAGGCAGCACTTTGCCCTCTTTGTCTCCATAATCCAGGGTTCCATAGTTATCATACAGGTCCTGGTCCAAATCCCCATAGTCAGTGATGTGCTCCTCCTTGAATGCATCCAGATCTGTGTAGTCTCCCTCGCCGTCCAAACCCAGGCCTGTTCCTGTGGCAATAGACCCACCAGCTCCAGCCCCGGCACTGGCCGATCCACCTCCAGAACTGGAAGATCCTCCCGCTGAGACAGAACCACTCCCAGTGGACACAGAACCACCTCCATGAGATACAGAACCTCCTCCAGCAGAACCGGTAGAACTGCTGCTACCTCCTCCTCCGCCACTGATGTGAATACTACTGCTACTTCCTCCTCCAGCAGTGCTGCTGCTTTCTCCTTCACCACCAATGTGAACCTTGCTGCTGCTACTGCCTCCACCAATGTTGTACTGGCCCTCCTCACCATACTCATATCCCTCGCTGTAGCTGTCATCATAGGCATTTCCCACCTATGAATACAAGAACATAGAATATATAGAATGAGTGAAAATAGAATGAATACATAAAAACAAGTCACTATGAGATAGATGCAAGGATGAGATCTACTTATGATGAGGGGTGCAACAATCCATCGATCTGGATCAGTGATCAACGTTCCAATACCATTGATGTAAAGGGAAAATACCGATCCATATAATCATCTTTATGACACGCCTAGGATGGGAAATATTTAAAGCTAAATATCTCTAACAGTGTTGTAGTACTCGAGTCCAGGACTCGGACTCGAGTCCGACTCGAGTCATGATTTTCAGGACTCGTAACTTGACTTGGACTTAAACACTGATGACTCTGACTTGGACTTGGCCTTGAACATTGACTGCATTTGGACTCGGAAGTTGGAGATGAGGACCCGGACTTGTTAATTGATAAAGACTGTTTTTTTTTTAATTTTGGTTTTTTTTAGTTTTTTTGTTTGGCTATTGTGTCACAAAGTAAATAAACTCCATTTGAAATGGTGACAGCTGTGTCATTTTTGTTTCATGAAGACCTTTTTTATTTGTATGTCAGCTTTTTTACAGTGCCAGAGTGGAGCACCGGAGCCCATCTTGGAACTCGACTCAGACTCAACCTTGATGACTCGGACTCTCTTTGAGAACTCGGACTCGAACACCAGGGACTCGAGACTCGACTCGCACTTGAGGTTTAGTGACCCGACTACAACACTGATCTCTGACAGAACTGAGCACACAGACAGAAACATGTAAATCCAAGGGGATGAGGCAAAGATGTGCATGGTTTATGTCCATATTTGAAAGGTCATCAAGGGCTCTTTAAATTAATTGATTAAAATAAACAAACAAAAAAACAAACAAATAATCTGCACTTACACATGAGAAATGTGGCACTTTATAGTGAACAAAATTAGGTCTATTTTTATTAGAAAGAACAGATTGTTTTTTCATTTAACTGTCTGGAAGAGCTCAGTAAGAAAATTGTCAAATCATATTTTAGTTGTTTTTTTTGGGTTGATATAAATGTAACTGGTTGGGTTAAACGGGCATATGATATTGTCTCATATCGATCACAGGCACCTGAATCGAATTGTAATCACATCGTGGCAGACTTTATCATACCGGCAAATATCGTATCATTGTTCAAAGAATCGATATGATATCGTACCGTGATGGAAGTTGTGATTTACTTAAGATATGTAGAGCGAAACACAGCATCCGGCTTTTATAGTTATATCTGATCAACCTCGGAGCCCATCGGCCATCATCTGACGACGATTTAAGCTCTGGGCACAACGGCCAGTGTTTTGGGGGTTTCCGGTGGAGCTACTGGCTGCTGGCTTCCATTTCTTATGAAGACTTCCTCTTCTGCACTTGTCAGTATTTACAGTCAGATGAGCAACTTCAGACGTGAGAACAGAGTTGGAGTCGAGAGACAACGTCTACGACCGGATTGTTTCTCAAGTAGTCGACACGAGTCAAGTGTTTCTCCACATGATACACAAATACTGATATTTTTGTAGGTGTTTTAGGTCCAGATGCCATTTCAGCCAAGGTGCTCTGCCTGTTTCGCTCCCCACATGGGCTGTTTACTTGCTTGCAAACAAAGCTTGGCCCTTGACTACAGATTATATAGCATCTGCTTATAGAGATATAGAGATCTTATCAAATTTAAGCATTAGAGCATGCCAGTTACACTCACAATAGTGACTGGTGAGTAAAACCTTTTAAGAGGTCAAGGTGATAGTGTGGATGGTGCCAACTCACTGAGGTCTTGTTTGTGATAATTACTGACGTCCCTTCTCCACCGGTGATTACCCTCTTCTCAATATCAGCTCCAGTGCCCAGGTCAATATTTGACCCTAAGCCAAGGTCCAGCTCCCCCCCGGTGCCAGTACTGGTGATGGTGACTCGATGAGCGTTATCGGGTGACGACGTAGACTCGTCGTAGTAGGTCTCGTAGTTACCGTAGCTGTCATAGCTGTTATAAGGGCTGCTTTCCTCCGTGTACGCATCACCGTCAGTGGTGGCAGCGTTAGCAGAGCTATCTGAAGTGCTGCTAGATGATCTGGATGATGAGCCAGATGAAACGGAAGTGGGGGTCAGCACTTTGACCTCAGTGCCCGCTTGGTCTCCCCCTTCAACCTGTAACAAGTTCAAAATCTTAACGTTAGCAACTACGCAGTTTAAAATCAAAAATGCTGGTCAGCACTTGTTTCAGTCACCAGTTCTGTTTGAACTCTTCAAAGTAATTTAAGAAAAACATGCGCAGAAGTGTAAAATTTGGGTAAAATATTTCCATAATGAAGGAAAAGGTAAGTTTGAGGCAGACTAGTATACATCACACAGGTGTAGATGACCTACTGAGGGACAAGGAGACACCCACCTTGATATCTTTTGAGGCCGACTCCACCGTGTCAGGCGTTGACTCATAGGGCTTGCTGTCCATGTCCTCATAGTAAGGGTATTCATAGTAATAGCTGTCCTCATCTGTGTTCTACACAAACATACAAACAAATCAAACATCACAAAAGAAAAAGAGGAGAGACAGAAGACAACCCATGATTCCTTACAGTCATACAACCTGTTATTGTGCTGTCATTGTCATATGAGTATCCTTTTGATTGTGTGTAAGTCTACATGTCACATTAAGCTAATTAAGTTTCCTTTATTAATCCCCTTGGGGAAATTCAGTTACTGCAAATTAATTATGGACAACCCCGGGGTTCGAACCCAAGACCTTCTTACTGTGAGGCAACAGTGCTAACCAGCGGGCCACCGTGCCGCACATCTGCACCGAGTCAGAATTTACACTATAATAAATGAAACCACATCGCACTACTCCTAGGCATTATGGGTAAGTTAGTTGTTACTAAATTCTTACAAATAGGGAGTGAAGTCGTTTAAGTTTGCTAGCAGACAGAGACCTATAACCATCCACCCATTATCTGAACCGCTTACCCTGTTCTCAGGGTTGCAGGGATGCTGGAGCCTATCCCAGCAGTCATTGGGCGGCAGGCAGGGAGACACCCTGGACAGGCCGACACATGCCCTCTCAAAGGGCCGACACACACACCTAGGGACAATTTAGTACGGCCGATTCCCCTGACCTACATGTCTTTGGACTGTGGGAGGAAACCGGAGCCCGCGGAGGAAACCCACGCAGACACGGGGAGAACATGCAAACTCCACACAGAGGACGACCCCCAAGGTTAGACAACCCCGGGGCTCTTACCCAGGACCTTCTTGCTGTGAGGGGAACGTGCTAACCACTGCGCCACCAAGACCTATAACGTTTTATCAAAATACAGCAACAACAATAATAGACCTGACTTAAAAACAACAAACATAAGAATGGATCTTATGCTGAAATGAGTTATGAATTGTAAATTGGGAAATATTCATTGTCAGAACATTTTTGTCCGACCGACATGGGCTAATGAGGCCTGGTGTGCAGGGCCATTATAACACGTGTGAACGGGTTTTGAATAGGTGGCTGTTATGATGCTCGCTCAGTAGCCGATTTACACATTAATTGCTTGCTATGTTATTCCTTACGTTTGAATGGTGCAACCCAAACTGGCGAATCACTAGTTTAATAATTGCAAGTTAATGCTAAAAACTAAGTAAGGTCTTTACGCCAAATTTTGTAAAAAAATTTTTCTTTTTACAAATGACTGGTGCAAACCAGTTTACATTTTACAAATTGATACCAATAACTTAGTAAAGACTTCACACACCAGCTTAGTAACATTTTTGCAGCGGGTCAGTTCAGCGTAATGTAATTGCATATTAAAAGAAAAGGATGGCGAAAGAAGGGATTTTATAGAGGGAAGACATTAAAACAACAGTAGATATTTGTCAGAATGTATGATTTGATTTATTTATTTATTTTTGGATTTTTTTTTCCCCCCTCCCCTTTTCTCCCCAGTTGTATCCGGCCAATTACCCCACTCTTCTGAGCCATCACGATCTCTGCACAGAAACGGGTCCAGTGTAGGGATGCAGGATCAGGCAGGCACCGCGCGTGTCCTGGCTGCTACGAAGAGAAGGGCTGCCGAGATGAAGTTAAATTGTATAAAGTGGCACTTACATATTCATCTGCATTCGGGTCCTGGTTCTGAGGCTGGTCGGGGATGGGCACTTCACAATCGGGGCTGTAGTGCTCACAGTAATCATAGGCAGCGCGGTGGTCTGCTACAATCATCAGCTGCTGTATGTCTCCCTGGAAACCACGAGGGGGGGAAAAAGGTCATGAGACTCACTAATCGTGAAGTTATGAATGCAAACAAACATGCAAAACCAAACAACACCAACTTTCACGTCAGCCTCATACTCATTATCCGTATCATAATAAAAACATATAAATAAATAAAGTGAGGGAAAACATCTGCGCGTGACATCAACACATGAGGAACAGAAGGAGGTCAGTTCGGTGGAACTGAAGGGGGAGCAGATGACCAAAAAAAAAAAAAAAAAAATTCCCCTTGTCTGAAACTATGATAGCTCATCTGAGCTGGGCTCTAGAAAGCAGGAGAAACACACTAAGAAGAAAAAAAAGTGTGGGACTCACAGGAGAGAGCTGACATGGCTCGGTGCAGACAGATGCGAGCACCAGCAACCATACAGCACATATTTTTCACTCGTGCATACACCTAAACACACATTCACACAGACAAGGACACACAAGAACATGCACAGGTTCTCCGCTTGTCTTTTTTCTTTTTTCAGAGATTAATTGTTTTCACAGTACACGTAAACCCTGCCCAGCAGTGAATGAGAAATGAGCTTATTATTATGCCCTGTAGCTCACCATGTAGGACTAATGGAGCTACTTGGCATGAGCGATGAGGAGGACATGAAGAGACCTGCAGCTACACAAATATCCAACCTGGGCCATCTGACTCAAGGAGGTCAGAGCGTGCGGGGAGGAAGGCGGGGAGTCGAGACATTGAGAGCTATAGAAGCAAAAGTAATATCGAGGCGAGACCGCGGTTGAAAGGAAGGAGAGAAAACTCAAGAGGCAGAGAGAATAGGAAAGAGGTAGGACATAATAAGGGAGCGCTTGAAAGACAGGAGGAGTTGAGAAGGCACATAAGGATCCCAAGGCCGCATGGAGAGCTGGGTGAGCGACTGCTAACATGTTCTAAGACGGGCCAACCACCATACCAAAACACTGCAGTATCCATCCTAGGATCCTCAAAATCAGCCTGCAGCTGTGATTATCAACTCCCATCGTCAAATATATTGTCAATTAATTTGCTGCCACTGAAAGTCTGTATTTCTGAATATGATTCCCCAATGCACAGTAAGCTTTCACAAGCAAGTGAGATGCTAACTAGCCATTTCATTTTCCAGTGCTGGTTCCTGTCCATGCTGCACTCTGGGACACCACACAGAGCTGCATGTCTCTCGGATCCATTGGTAATCCTCTTCGTCCTGGCAATAAACTCCAGTAAAATGACGCTTCCTGTTCTTTTCTTGGCTTACATTAACTCGGGGGGGTTTACAGTGGACGCGGGAAAACAAATACCGAGGGCTTCCTTCGAGAACACACCGGGAACACAACAGAATATCTGGAGCTCCCGCAACCCAAATCTCTCAGCTGCAAAACCGGAGCTCCCAGCTCCCATTGTGTGACCGGTCAAAGACCTCCTACACATCTGAGCACATACATGCATGCGCCTCTTCTCTGTTCGTGGGATGCAGGCATGAGGTGTATATGTCATATTAGGATGCAGAGAGGATATGATTTAATCGCTTTGACCCTCTATCTTTGTGTCATCCTGGCAATTGCGTGTAGCACAGCTGCACAGCTGCGAATGAGTTTGACATTAAGATTGAACCCGCTACAATATGAGACATGCTCTGATTTTTTCCTCCCCCTTTTTCTCTGAACTGTACTTGGCCAATTACCCCACTCTCCCGAGCCGTGCTGGTCGCTGCTCCACCCCCTCTGCCGATCCGGGGAAGGCGGCCGACTACCACATGTCTCCTCCGATACACATGGAGTCGCCAGCCGCTTCTTTTCACCTGACAATGAGGAGTTTCACCGGGGGGACGTAGCGCGTGGGAGGATCACGCTACCCCCCCCCCCAGTCCCCTCCAAACAGGTGCCCCAACCGACCAGAGGAGGCACTAGTGCAGCGACCAGGACACATACCCACATCCAGCTTCCAACCCGCAGCCAATTGTGTCTGTAGGGACACCTGACCACGTTAGAGGTAAGACGGGGATTCGAACCGGTGATCCCCGTGTTGGTAGGCAACGAACTAGACCACTAGGCTACCCGGATGCCCCATAAAACAACTTCCTTTGCGTGCAAGGGAGAAAAATGGTGGTCATTATAAAATCCTTCTTTAGGCTAGATACCCTGTGGCGGTGTTTGATGGTAATATCTCCAGCCAGCGGCATGGGGTGGGGGTGGGGGGGGTAGGTGAGAGATGGAGGTGTTGACCTGAGCTGTGCTGGGCAACCACTTCCAGCTGTGTGGGGCTTTCCTTTGTGTTAAATGTGATAGGCTATAACAAAAGTAAACAGGGGTCCAACGCATAAAACCAGCTGCAGATGGGCAGGTTGAAGCAAGGTTGAATAACAGAATTTATTCAATGTAGTCTTATAACTGTTCTTGACTTGTAGTCGATATTTCAACTGCCAGTTTTAGTAAGCCAAATTTCTCAGCAAATCGCTTGTAAATGCTCCGTTCTCTTTTTTTCCCCTCATTATTTTCATTTTTCATATTTATCAGATCTTTTATTAGTTTTTGTACCACGAATCAGTTGCCTTTGTCTATCACGTACTACATTAGGCTCCCATTTTGCGGCTGAAGGGAAGCGTCATAAAATCTGACCTGCAACCCAGGTGCAAGATAATGCTTGATTAGCCCAATATAAGTACCTGTTAACGCACGGGGATTTCTGCATCGCAATATCTTTCGTGTGTTCTGTAGATATATTATAACAATTTAGACTGCAAAATTGACCGTGCAGAGCCAGGGTTCGAGCGTGACAGAACATTGCACCATAAAAGAAAGAGCCTTAGCTTTGCTCTAAATCGTAAAAAAAAAGTTTAGATTACAATTTAAGAGAAAGTTTTTACTTTTCTTTATGCTATTCTTAGCAATGCCCATATGGACACGTTGGTTAAGGCTCAGAAGTGTGTAAGACCTGGACACACACAACGATGCATACATATGCACACTCTCCCGATATTTCACTGGTCCACAAAAAACAGCACCAAGCCGACACCCAAGCAGAGCACACCATTAAAAAAAAAATAAAAATAAAATAATAACATACTGGACTCATGCTCAGACCTTCGGTGCAGTAATAAAAGCTATGTTTCTACTTGAGAGGGGGAAGCACCGTTTGTTACTCTGAGCCCTCATGTGGCCCGTCAGACTGGTAGGAGCTGCAGACAATAACAGGCCTGCTGCTGTCATCGGGTCCCGGCATCGTGCTGAAAGATGATCTCACTTCAGCTCAATCCTCTCCTTCTATATTGCTCAAGTGGAAAAATCCTCATTGCTCGAGGCGAGGAGCTACGGCCAAACGCACCTCACGTACACACACACACCTCACATACTGTGTGTTACAGAAAATGCTGAGGAGGAGTTGTGTGTGTGTGTGTGTGTGAGGGGTGAACAGTGCCTCAGAAAACGCAGGCGTGACTCCTGCTTCATAATCATACTAGGTCTGGACTATGAGCGAGTATGTGTGTGCTTTCTGCAGCCCTGCCCCACAGATATACATGCACTGATGCATGTGCGACCCTTGAGTCAGGTGTGTGTATGTATGTGCACATGTATATGTGATTCATGCAACCCTGCCACACAGACGCGTGCTGGTATGCACGCATGACTGTTCAGTCAGGTGCCCCAGGTGTGTCACGTTTAGGCAGGCGTCACCATGTATGTACGCCTCATGAAACGCCTCGTGTGTCCTGCATTTGTATCTGTTACCATCATTCATGTTATTTTTACAGTCTAGCTAGTCTCCTCTCGATGCGCGCTCAGAAATCCAGGTAAGAAAATCAAAGAATGTTGAATCAGTTCATCTGGATACAATGTTTATTGACATATGAAGCATACCTGTCTATCAACATTGTATCCAGATGAACTCTGAGTCAACCTTCTTTGAT
>NC_079222.1:33377209-33413621 GCF_029633865.1 Lampris incognitus
AGGTCAGCTCGCTGCACTCAGGCCATAAATCAGCACATGAACACAGCTACTCACACACACACACAGTCACTGTTGTCGTCATCGAGCAGACCACAGGCAACAATGTGAGAATTGAATGAGAATTAAAACCTTTCCAGACACCAAGCAAATTTTCATCCACATGTACTTTCTCTCTCTGTGTTGACTGTAGCTTGTTCCTTGGTTTCACATCAGCTGCCAAGAGAAACAAGGCAGGTCCACCACCCCACTTATCCATTTGGAGACTACCATGCTTTCTCCCTCATCTTGTAACCTTTTTTGCCCCTGCACTACTATGAGATCCTTTCTGGGTCCTCTCCCTTCTCAGCACCATCCCGTTTAACATTTAATCCCACGTCCCTGAGGACTGTGAGTGGCTGGGCTCCCATTTCCCATCCTCCAGGTTGGTGGTAACCAGAGTGGCTTTACTCGTCTAACAGAGGTACTCTCTTCGAATGTTTGGGTTGGCCGCTCGCTGAAAGCTATAGAGAAAAGTGCTGAGGGTACACTTCATGGCTTGCTGATACAGTTAGGAAATAGCAGAGGGGTTAAGGGGCTGGAAGAAAAACATCTGACATGAGTTAGGGAAACTCTCTTGGTTATCCCTGGTGGAAACTCCATCTTCCCGCAGGCTATCAAAGTCCCATTTTATGAACTAAAATATTGTAGCGAATTCAGGGGGCAGCCGGGAAGCGAACCCAGGTCTCCTGCACCGTGGGGCGACTGCGCTAACCGGTCGACTAAAGGCTCCGACCCGTTAGCCAAGGGATAGCGAGTCTACGCATCCGTGGTCGTTATACCAACCCCCCCCCCGCCCTTTGGGAAGTGCGTACCCGTGCTTCAGCATATCAGTTCCTTCACACCTGCGCTTCCGATGGCCTCACGGTCTCGCCATCCCACTTCTGACACCAGTGTAGTGAATTCAGGGGGCAGCCGGGAACCGTCACAGCCAGGACGCGAACTCAGGTAGCCCGCACCACGGGCGACTGTGCTAACCAGTTGATTAAAGGGTCCGACCCGTTAGCCAACTGGCTAGTGAGTCTAGTCATTCATGCTCGTTACAATATATTGAGTTTTTTAGCATGCTCTAACAATGGAGCATGCCATGGTGCTCAACATAAAGTTGTATTTAGTAAAATCTATATGGTTCATTTCACATCATTCAGCTGGTAAAACATCCAGGAGGGGTTCATATGTATTCACTGGACGTTAGTTTTCAGTTTGAAGACGTTCATCCGGTTTTCATTCGGATGGCTTCTTCAGTTCTGATGCCAGGTGGACAAACCTCATTATTCATCTGATAAATCTGCCATAACTTCCCTGCCTCAGTTGTTCCCCTGACACGCCACCCTGGCCCGCTGCGGGGAAATGAGGTGGAAGGGGGGAAGGAGCGGTCACGGCCCGGGTCACCTCTCTGCCCCGGCTCTGGGAAAGTAGAAGTGGTCTGGGTGAGTGACGTCTCCTTCAGAGGGAGCCAAAAGAACGGGGGCTCGCATCATCTTCCAAAAAGAGGCGTAGCGCTACCGTGAGGACAAATAACGAGGTTCCCCACCTGGGGGCCTGTTTCAGAAAGCAGCTTTTACAAACTCCCAAGTTTAACACTGAACTCTGGGTTGACCAAATCAGAGTTTTTGGTTTCAGAACAGCTGATCTGAGTTAGCTAACACACACACACACAAACAAACACACACACAAAAGCCTACTGCCTGATGGAGATATTTAATTGGAACGGCAAAAAATAGTTTTTGAGGTACAAATTTCAATCTTCAGTGATTAAGACATGCACTTTACGTGTAAATAAGGTGTCAGAGTGCATAAAAAGCATCAAAATAGAGCTTGTTTATCAAAGAAACATTTCCAGGAAAAGACCCCCCCCCACAGCTGCCCGGGCTAAGCCCCGAGTGTCCTCAAATCCTAGAACCGCCCCTGCCCATAACTCACCTTACTTCAGCACACACCGTTTTCCATGACTCCCACTTACTACACAGTAAGTGGGAGTCATGGGAGTCATGGCTCCCCTCACAACAGTGTTTCTAAGGTTAGATATTTACTTTTTGCACTAATTCCATCTTTTCATTACTCTCATTCCTGCATTGACTTCAACCACTTTTTGCCTAAACCTTCTCGATTTCTCTTCTTCTTGCTCAGTAAATCCCCTCTCTCTTCTCTTCTCTTGTCCATTTCTGTGTGCCTGGGACAGCCTATCAGCAGATACCACGGAAACCTCTGGATGATGTCATGCGGCATGGGTGATGACTGTTTAAAGGCTGACATCAATGGAGAGTGAACTTCTCATTCTTTCCAGAGTCTAAACTCAGAAGAAGTTTGGCTCTCCTAGCCTCCCCTACTTCCACAGCTTCAACTCTCCACTTGAGCCCCCGTCTCCTTCCTAGCCCACGTTTCTGTTTCCCCCGTGGTGCCCTCCGTTATGCACCCCCTATACTGTACTTTTCCCCCACCGGTATTACTCACCGACGGTTGTTCTCGGACTGTCTGATGTGCTGGGTTCGTGTCATCGAGCAACAAATTGGAAATCGTGTATGCGCCCACATATGTTCATGCCCACGCACGTCCATACGCGGGCCTTAACAAAGAGCCTCTAGCACTGCCTTGGCCGTGGGTAGCGGGACCTTCTGCCAGAGACACACAAGACCTAGACATTACAGCATCACCACCACTTCTAAATCTCTCCCCTTCCTCCCGTCTGCTTCCCCATCCTCCCATTTTTATTGGGATTATCCCGTGTTTATTCCCGACGCTCACCTGTCCTGTTGGCCAGACAAGCCACAGCCATTCAGTCATTTTGCAAGTTGTTTATGTACCTCCCAGGGATGTCCTGGAAATGAAGGGGTAGTCTGCAGCACGCTGCCGAGCATCATGGACTAAGGTTTGTTTCATATTTACGAGAGTCTGAGATACAGTAAATAAAAGCAGAGGAGATGAATTATGTGAACATGTCTTGCAACATCACGTCTTGCAAAACGTAGCACGGTTAAGCGGGGTGTCTTTCCTCAGGCACACATAGCTACCGATATGTATATATATATAAAAAAAAGTAAGCGTCTGGGTAGTGTAGTGGTCTAAACCGTTGCCTACCAACACGGGGATCGCCGGTTCGAATCCCCGTGGTACCTCCGGCTTAGTCGGGCGTCCCTACAGACACGGCTGGCCGTGTCTGCGGGTGGGAAGCCGGATGTGGGTATGTGTCCCGGTCGCTGCACTAGCGCCTCCCCTGATCGGTTGGGGCGGCGCCTGTTCAGGGGGGAGGAGGAGGAACTGGGAGGAATAGCGCGATCCCCCCACGCGCTACGTCCCCCTGGTGAAACTCCTCACTGTCAGGTGAAAAGAAGCGGCCGGCGACTCCACGTGTATCGGAGGAGGCACGTGGTAGTCTGCAGCCCTCCCCGGATCAGCAGAGGGGGTGGAGCAGCGACCGGGACGGTGCAGAAGAGTGGGGTAATTGGCCAGGTACAATTGGGGGGGAAAGAGGGAAAAATCCCCCCCCCCCAAAAAAATGTAAATAAATGTGAGCCAACCCACATGTGATTTGTTATTTAAAAAAAAAACCAGATTCAAAAATTTAAATATAATGTGCAGATAGTAATTGGAAATTTGACTTGGGGTATATATATGTGGCGTTATTTTCTCCAGATACAAACCCATGGGTGGTTATGTGTGTGTGTGTGTGGGGGGGGGGGGATATATTTTAATGGTTTACTGTGCTTGTTTACAAGACATGACGTAAATCCTGCTCCCTGCATCGGTTTGCTGTTCCTCTCAATTTGCTCAATTCGGAAACAAATCCCGTCGTTTAAGCCGCCCGTCCTCTGCACCACACGCAAACGCTTAAAAAACCACCAGCCTAAACATAACGACACCGGGAGACGTAGTTAATAATTACTGATTCATATCTGAAATTGCAAGCAGTCCATCAGCCCACATTCAGCCAACCGCCTCCTCCGCTCCTGTGTTTATGTCAGGGCAAGATGTATTAATCCAGGAGATACTTTACTGATCCCCGTAGGGAAATATGCTCTGCACTTAACCCACCCTAGCTGTGTAGGGCAGCCTTCGTGCAGCACCCCGGGGGACCAACTCCAGTTCTTCTTGCCACTGCCTTGCTCAGGGGCACAGACAGGAGTATTAACCCTAACATGCACATTTGTCTGACGGTGGGGGAAACCGGAGCACCCGGAGAAAACCCACCACAGACACGGGGAGAACATGCAAACGCCGCACAGAGGACGACCCGGGATGACCCCCCCCCCCCCCCGAGGTTGGACAACCCCGGGGTTCGAACCCAGGACCTTCTCGCTGTGAGGCGACACCGCTAACCGCCGCAGCACTGTGCTGCCTTTTTTCTGTTCCCCCCAGTTCCCCCTCCCCCGAAGAGGCGCGCCGACCGACCAGAGGAGGAGCTAGTGCATCGACCAGGACACATCCGACCCGTACGACCGCATAGGAGCGTTTCCTAAATTAGCGCCGAGTGGAAAAAAAAAAAAAAACACAATTTGAGAACAACAGAATATGTAGTCAGCGCGTATTTGGGTTGTTTCGCCGTCTAGTACAGTAACTACGATTGCTATTGGCAACACGACCGCTAGAGGTCGCTTAACTTTAAAACTTCACTTTAGCTCGTGTACAAATGACCTACAGGGTTTTTCTTTTTTACTTTTTTTTTTTTTCTTTTCGGTGGGGGACGGTCTCACACATACCCACATCCGGCCTCCCACCCGCAGACACGGCCAATTGTGTCTGTGGGGACGCCCGAGCAAGCCGGAGGTAACGCGGGGAGATGTAGGCTATTATTCCTCCTCCGCACTGAATTATTCCTTTATGAGCTGCTTTCTTAAAAGTCTTCTTTATCACGCTGGGAAATCTCTGCCCATGTCTGACCGACCGAGGAGAGAAACCGGCTGCACAATCGCTCCCGCGCTGTATTAGTTCCCCAATACATAATCACGTTGTGTGTCTCTCTGTAATTTCTCACTTCCTGTCTGCCTTGTACAGCACCTAAATGTGTTTTTGTATCCCCTTCTAAGTATTGCTTTTCAGTAATAACATCAACTGGAAATTTGCAGCCCTCTCAACTGTGTCTAACTGCCTCTGCCACCGAAATCATTCATGGTTTTTTTCCTCTTTTTTTTTTCACGCGCACATCTCGCTCGTAACGGCCCTTTGGCAAAAGCCGGCGAGCAGTAAGACTAAACGATGGAGGGAGAAGGGAGAGAGCTGCCCGAGTATAATTTGGAAACTATGCGGCTTATTTTCCATTTTGTGCGAGCACTATGGCCTGTCCTGTCTCCAAAGTGGCAGACGCACAGCAGGAGAACATCTCATCATCAAACATCCCACAAAGACCGTCGTTTTATTCCCACGGTGATGCGGTTGGTAGCCTAGTTCTTCGAGACAGAAATACCTGCATGTGTTGTGATTTGCTCCTCGATCGTTTGACCGGTTTACACGGTTGAAGGCCTCGATAAGGATGTGACCGAAAACCTCACCAGGCAAATAACGTTACCCTCTTATGACGTCACCCAGGAAGTCAGGGAATGTAGTACTTGTGACCATTAGAGGCACAGTGGGGGGGGGGGGCTGCTACAATATACACACACACACACACACACACACACACACACACACACAAATACAAACACAAACACACCCACACAAATTCAAACATACACACAAACACACACAAAATCACACACACACACAAACACAAATTCAAACACACACACAAATTAAAACACACACACAAACACACAAATTCACACATGCACAAACACACACACACACACACACACACACACACACACACACACACACACACACACACGACTGGGAAAATGTGTTCCTCATCAAAGGTTCAAGTGAACAATTTTACCAAAGGTTCAGCAATACCCAACTGTTTCTCCCTGTCCTTCCTCGTCCATCAACTATAAGAAACTCTGCTATGGGGAACACCATAAGCAGTATGTTTTTACCACAACAGAGGTGTAGGTAATCAGTTTTACCACAACAGAGGTGCAGGTAATCAGTTTTACCACAACAGAGGTGTAGGTAATCATTGTCAGGAGTAAGATGTATAGATGAGGATTAAGTGAAGAACGTTTTTGTTTGTTTTCTATGCCTTCATGTATCGATTCTTGCCGTGGCTTGGCATTCCCACTTTTTGGGAGTTGAGGGCAGTGATGTCATAACTCTACCACATTGTCTGCCCCCGCCGAGAAACAGGGAGGTCAAAGGTAATCTGGCTCGGCATCAGTCACAACAGTCAGCCTCTATTACTAATTATTACTGAGGGCCCGAGCCTCGCAGACTAATCCCCCTTTATACAAACACCGCTCTGACAGGACAAAGACAACACTATTCCTTAATTCCTTATGCCTGCTTGTCCCTATCTGTGCATGTGCACATGCATATGCACGTGTGCATGCATTTGCATATGCATGTGTGTTTGTGTGCATGTGCATGTGTGTGTGTACATGTGCATGTGCATGTACATGTGTATGTGCATGTGCACGTGTGTAGTGTATATAATATAACCTTCAGATGTTGCACACAAAAGAAGCAAAAGCAGCCGGCCTGCAGTAGCTTGATTTTAGGTGACTACGGAACCACGCCATCAAAACTTTGATTTCTGTGCTAATTACCGGGTAGCATCAATCAATCTTTCATCTCGTGCTGCAAAGCTTTGCTCAAGGGTCGAGAAAGGGAGCAGAAATTAGGGCCAAATTCTTCATTCCCATAATGAAACCTGTTGACACTTGTCAGGCACCTCCCTCCGTAAACCAAAACATGCTAGCGCATCCAGAAAAGGAGAAAGGTCTACTTAGGGGTAAAGAAAGTAGAGAGTTTATAAAAATTGTTTGCAGCTCTTTGAGCCAACAAGTTGGGACTTATACCGAAATAACAGCGAGAGCAGCACGACCAGCTAACTCAACAACCAAGTTCAATCAACAGCAAAATTTGCAAAAAAAATCTATACAACTGAGTTTGTTTTTTTTAAATATCTGTTAAAATGGGAATGACAACACCTACCTCAAAAACCTCTTCATCAAGTATTCTAGTTCCAAACACAACAATTCCTCTGGTGTCGATGATGGGATGGTGGGATCGGAGTAACCTCAGGTTGGTCTTCTTTTTACAGTCCAGAATGAGGGTGATTGTCTGCTTGTGCACACTGATAGCCACTCGATGCCACCTGCAAGTGGAGGTCAGCTTAGTTCACATAAACTCCATTACATACTAGGATCCTACACATTACTTATAAAATTAGCTCCATTTGAGATTAGCTTAACCTTGAAATTCAATATATCTTCTCTTATTTTCATTTAACTAGATTAGTATCATGTCATGTTGATGGAGACAAGATTTATTTACACTTTAATGTACAGCATTGCATACACAATACAAGTGATGCCACTGATGAGCAGGTGCAGAGGGGAGCCATGTTTAAAGGTACACCAGGCTCAGGTGGAGTTAGAGCGCCGACATATATCATCACCCGGAGATGCAATAACGGTCACCTCATCAAAGATTTACACTCGTCGCATTACACAGGAAGATGCATGAATAAAAACAGTCATTGTCTGATATTAACGCATGGACTGAAGCTGTCTGAAACTGACAAGATTGAATTGGTGATGTACACTTGTCAGTAGGCCACCAAAGTGTACTGCAAATGTTCCACCCAAACAGAGGATTCCTGATCCATTGCCTTGCCAGGGTAATGGGAAAATGACTAGGGGTATAAAATCATTGCTTTGATTGACATCTGACGCCAACAGTGACTATTTTGCTTAAAGAGCCCATATTGTGCTATTTCCCAGTTTAATATATTACTTTTTGTGGCCTATTTGCAAACATTTGAATGTTTTATTTTTTTATTGTCCAAGAGCACCCAGTTACAGCTGTACAAGCTGTGTGTGCAGCACCTCATGCTCACTTAGCCCAAGTATGCCTGGCTGCAGCCTGCAGCACAGGGCGGGGTTCAACGTCGAACGTTGAATCCCACCCATGGTTTGATTTGATTGGTTTGACTGTGGAATCTGGGTGGGGTTAAACATCGATTTCATTGGTTTGGACTTGGGCTTCAGGTGGGGGTGGGGGGTTAAACAGGGTTTGGGTTAGGGTTAGGGTTAGGGATGGGTCAGTCTGAAGATTGAAAATGTCTCCTGCTTTGAAATATTGACCTCTGACCTTGACCTCGGCACACGGTGAAAGGCTTGTCATTCATCAACAGAAGGCGCTACAGACATGGGGTGAACTGTTGCAGAGAGCTCTTGACTTCAGCTATGTGTGACTATAACCCATATGGGTATGGTCACCAAGTAGGGGCACTGTCAAATATGGTAAAAATTAATTTTCACCCATTAGATATTTAAAATCTGATCAAATGTGTTCCCCATCCCCTTAAACCCCTCAATGTACTCTCGGCTCAGTATTTACAACTTTCGAGTCTAGGAAATGCACAAATATTTAAAAACGCCACAATTCCCTTGAGCCGCGCCATGCAGCTATACACAAATCAGCACAGAGCTGTAGTTCTTCCAGTGTGCAAGATAGCGTTATAAATAGGCTCGTGGAAAAACATATATACAGAATACATCAAATATTTACTGCAGACAAAACATGAATTACTAGGGGGTTGATTTGAAAAAATAAAGCATACAGATGTTTATTTACTTGGGACATTTTAGCAAGTATTGTAAAAACACGTTTTGGGGTTGTGTTCAATGTCGGGAAAGTTGCATTCTAATAATGCTCCGGCGAGATCTGAAAGAGCTCTCGTTTGTGGCAAATCGTGGGATCCAACACGGAAATAAAGAGCCATTTGCTAAGCATAATCCCCACAGAAACAACGTACATGTTATGGGTGTCGTCGTTCCCACGCTTTTAAACTAACATACACGTGTTTTACATAAAAATGTTCAGCGTTTCCGGCTGAACCGGATGGTACCAGCATCGAAGCAATCTGACCTCTACCGTTGACGGTACGACCCTCGGTGTACTTCCTGTCAGGCGATACCTATACGGTAGAGGCGCGTTATTATGAAACCCACTGCTTTTCTGGGCACTCTGCCTCTGATTGGTCAGTACTCGTACCCGTTTTCCGCGAACTCTGCCTCTGATTGGCTAGTACACGTCGCCTCCGTTGGTTAAGGTTAGGGTTAGGGATAGGGTTAGCCAATCAGAGATAGAGTAGGGGCGGTTCTTCCTAGTCTTACCCAGAAAAGCAGTGGGATCCATAATAACGCGGTAGAGGCTAGTTCCCATCGACGCAGAGAACGGAAATGGAGTAGAGAACGGCAACTGAGCATGCGCGAAATGCCTCTACCACGCCTCCACACGCCCCCCGCGTAGCATCAAGGCGCTAGGATTCTAGGAAGACCCACCCCTACTCTGCGTCTGATTAGCTAACTTTAACCCTAACCCCGCCCTAACCCTAACCTTAACCTACCCAAACAACGGAGGCAACGAGTACCTGCGCATGCTCAGTTGACCGTTCTCTGCATCGACGGGAACTAGCCTCTACCGTACCGATACCTTTGAGAGGCACCGGTCCACCTAGCTTGGTTTGAGGGCGGGCTAAACTAGCTAGTAGGCGGGCACTATGAAATGCTGTTACATGACTAGTGACGTAGGTCAGTAACGGAAGAAAAAGCGGGACTACAAACGAGGCGTTTCAGGCAGTTAAGGAGCGGTGTTTCTGTCGGATCGGAGTGAATGTGTGATAATGTGTTCTTTATGAAAATGTGTAGTTTCACCGGATTCGGGCGTTGGATGTCGTCATTTCAGTTATCACTACTTAATCTGTGTATGTCTGAACTCATCAACTTGAGAACCCTAGGGGTCAACTGTACCCCCTTAAGGTGTGGGGTGGTACTGCAGGTAAGTATAATAGGAACAGGTAGTCGGTATACCACAGAATGACTCCCCCTGGCATGGATTCTGGGTTTTGTAACGCCGCAGACGTTTTACATGTACCCCCCCCCCCAGCTATATAACACACTTAACGAAAGGGGAAAACTCCCAAAACATCATATAGACACTTTGAGAAATATGGATTTGATGTGGACTTCTGTATTTGCTAAGGTGGGTGTGAACAAATGTTGAAACCAAAATGGAAAATATCGCGAGCAATTATTAGCTCGGCATTTCAGCATTTGATGTCGTGACTGGGCTTTGAGTGAAATGACATCTTTGTGATGCACATCTGCAGTTAATTTGTTAGCAAATATATATATATATATATATATATATATATATATATATATATATATATATATATTGAATTAGATTATGTTGATACAATTTATAAAGAATTCACCCTATGGTAATTCTTGTGTCTCAGTTTCACATGTTCAAAGAATGAAACTATTCATAAATGGGAAACAAAATTCCTATTCATGTTCGCTATAGATCCAGAGGTATTCCAAAACCAATGAAATAATGACAACACTTCAGAGGTCTAGTTTTGACTGTAGATGTGCGACTACAGTAATGCACAACTGAATGAGGAGACTGAAGTACATCAATTGATCCAACTATTTTTTCTTTTCTTTTCTTTTTCTTTTTTTTTTTTGCAGAGCAAGCAAGAGTTGCACTTACTTTCCATCAGCCAGGTTGACTCCTCTGAAGAGGGGGTAGTCCTCGGGACTGGGTTTGCCTGTGTGGTCCTCATACAGGAAGACAGGGGAGCGACCCACCTCCAGTCCAAGTTGCTGGATACCCTGCTCGTTGTACACAGACAACAGGAAGGATTGGCTCCCCTTCTTGGGCTTCACTGTGGCCAAGATGGAAAAGTCCTCTGGAAATGCATCACCTGGCGTATGGATATGGGAATTTGAGAGAGACAAAGCATTACTATTCGTCACTTTGTGGTCACATTCAAAACCGTAGCCAGTCTACTACATATTGTTAGTGAATGGGTAGATAAAAATTTTATGAGCTACAACTTACTAAAACCAAATTAGATAAGGACACAGATAAGGAAAGGAATATCTGAAGTGAAACTGGTACTTCTGTCTCAGATAAAAGGGGGACTAATAGATGTGAAAGGGAAGGGTAGACAGCAGAGCAGATTTTGCCAGAGACAAAAAAAATGAGAGAGGGAGAGAAAAGGAGATGGAAAGTAGAGTATTAAAGTGCAGCACAAGAAGAAGAAAAAAAAAGGTAATGACATGAGCATGTGATCCTGGGAGACTTTATAGAATGATTCTCCAAACCTCTTTCTTTTCCACTTTCTGCCTCTGTCAGAGCAGATTTATCTAACAGACACTGACAGACACCAGCAGGGAGAAAGGGAAGAGAAAAAAAAGGAGGCCAGAGTGGTTTTTTTTTTTGGAGGAGGAGTGTTAAAAGGAATGAAAAGGCATACTAAAATAGTATTTAGACAAAAACAATTTCACTCAAGGTCTAGTGACTGAGTTATCCAAAGGAAATGTCTGCCTCCAACTACATGATTTCACTGTTCAGTATGAACTTCTTCCACCATTTTGTTGGAGACGGCCACATCTGCCAAACAGATGTCACAAGAGCAAGACCTTTGGGGGATTCACAGGACCCTAGCAAGGGGGCAGGCTTTGCAAACCATCCAAGATGACTCTGACCTGTATATATACAGGTCAGAGTTAAAGGGAAAGTTCACCCCAAAGTAAATGTTTTTCCTCTTACCTGTAGTGCTATTTATCCGTCTGGTCCATTTTGGTGTGGGGTTGCCGGCTTTTGGAGGTATCGGATGTAGAGACGCCCGCCTTCTCTTGAATACAGTGGAACTGGATGGCACTCGACGAGTCTTGCTCAAGGCGCCAAAAAAACACATTTGAAAAATCTCAAGAGCAATGTCTCTTTCCAGAAAAGCGTGACCCGGTTACCCAAGATAATCCACAGACCTTGTTGTGAGCAGTTTCGCGTAGGTGTAGTTCGGCCTGAGAAAATAGTTCCTGCATGAAACTGCTCACAACAAGGTCTGTGGATTATCTTGAGTAGTCAGGTCTGGAAAGAGACATTGCTGTTGAGTGTTTCAAATGTGTTTTTTTTGGGGGTGCTTTGAGCAACACAAGCAGAGCACCATTCAGTTCCATGGTATTCAAGAGAAGGCAGACGTCTCTCAGCCTGATATCTCCAAAACTCGGCAACTCTCCAAAACTCGGCAACGCTCACCAAAACAGTCTGGATTGATAAAGAGCACTGCGAGTAAGAGGAAAAACATGTAGTTTTGATTTTGGAGTGAGCGGCCCCTTTTAACTTACACAAGGAGAACAGAACTTGTGGCTTTTCCAGTTTAAGCGAGAAGAGAAAAGGCAAGTCAAAGGTATACACGGCTAGAAATGTCCCCGTGTGGATCCAAGTAAAATAATTTCAGCTTCCCCAGATAAAGGAAGGAAGTACATTTGGTTGCAATGCCTTTTTTCAGCTCCTTCTGCAGCTATCAAGTCCCTAGTCCACTACCGACCCAATCAGGCTAAGTGTCATGGAAATGTTGCGTCAGGATGTGTCGATGGTGTCGGTTGCCAATCAGCAGCTGTGGAGAACGTCATTATGGAAAAGAAGGATAAGGGTCTATAGTCTGATGTTGGGCTCATACAGGCACTGGGGATGTGAAGAAAATAAAGTCAGGGAGGAAAGTGGGGGGGGGGGGGGATGGAGGGAAATAGGGTGAAGCAGCTTTAGTCCCTGGCTACAAAATGTGGTTTTCATATCATCATCCGTTCTGAGTTTCTCCTCCTCTTTTCGCTGAGCGTAGGTTTACATCTGAGTGTCCGTCTGTTTGCCGCCCCGCACATTTCTATTTTATATCTTTCCTTCATTAATGCCAGGCGTCTAATCACATCATGTGGAGAGCACATGCCTTGGCTGTGTGCTCCCCGAAGAATTGAGCTTGGCACCGAATGAGAAGCATAGCTTCGACTGGAAGATGGTCGAGGAGAACAATGTAAGGCAGAGGGAAGAGAGCTCGAGAGGAAGAAGAATAAGAGAGTGAGAAACCAAAAAAAAAAAAAGAAAAGAAAAACAAGGAGAAAAATACTTCAGAAAACCTTAATTGTGAAGGTCATCACAGGGCATGGATGTGTAAAAAAAAAAAAAAATTGGTCAGAAGAATGTTACCCAATTAGAGAGTGACATGGAAAGGAGATTAGCAGCTTAAAATAAACAGATATTATAAAGATTTAATGGCTAATTGGGGAAGATCTGATGCAAAATCCATGCTCATTTTCCACAATTTTGATGGGGGGGGGGGGTTTTTTCCGACAAGGCGAAAGTTAGTCAATGAGTCTCGCCTTGCATTACTGAGCTAAGTAAGGGCAAGGCAAACGCTGTATAAGGAGTTGGTCTCTAGATCCGTCTCTTTATCAGCCATGTCTGGCCGGAGACACCGAGCACGTACTGGATAAGAGGAGGCTCAGAAAATAAGAGGTGGGAGTGGAGGAGGAGAGGAATGTGTGTGCCATAACATCCGAATTCAAATGACTATTTCTCAGCCATTTTTTTTTTTAGGGGGGTGGGCTGGGAGGGGTGTATTTCTCAATAATTGAACATTTTACAGAGAACTACCCCACTGTAGGTTTTCAGAGCTTTGGGTGGTTGATGGGGGCGTTCGTTGTGTACATATTTCAGTGTGGGACTCTCTACGAGGACTAGATTAGTGACCGTGAGTAGAAGGGGTGGAAGGATGAGATTTCCAAAGAAAAAGTTGTGCAAGAGAGAGAGGGGGGAAAAAAAATTAACTTTTTTCTAGTGCTGGTAGTGTCTGTTCCTCCTCACGCTCCCCTCAGGAACACATAGTAAGGTGGGAGGAGGTGGCTCCGCGGGGGCTCATGTTTCCAAGGAATGTGTCCTTCAAAACACTATTCTTGGTGACCAGATGAGAGCTATACCTCATTCAGACTGGGGTAAATAGTGTGTGTGTGTGTGTGTGTGTGCATGCCCGTAAGAGAGAGAGAGAGAGAGAGAGGGAGGGAGGGAGGGAGGGAGGGAGGGAGGGAGAAAGCGAGACAAAGAGATAAAGAGAGAAGAGAGAAAAACATGGACAAAGAGTTAAAAAAACACAAAATCAACGAGTATTTTACGTGTATGAGTCCATACATATATAGGACAGGTGAATCACATGGGGGGGGGGGGTTCAAATATTTGATAATAATAGCAACTACTTTAGTCTTAAAATATCTGTTCAGACCCAGCGGCATTAGTACACACTAAGAAAAACAAGTACCGGTGGGTACCTAAGTGGGTACAAATGCTTGTCGCTGGGGCAGTACCTTTCTGAAGTACAATGATGTACTCACGTAATTGTACTTAATCGTCTTTTAATTACCCTTTGTTACCTTTCAGCTTATGGAAAGATACATATCTGATCCTTCAAAGTGCAATATTGTACCTCTGTTGCTGTAATGTACCTACACGGTAAAATCCCGAGTGTTAATTTAACTCCGAGAGTGTAAAAATGGACCCAAAAGGATCCATTTGTACACTCTCAGGGTTAAATCAACACTCAGGTTTTTACTGTGTATGAGCACAGAACTGTACCTCTTCAGTACCTCAATTTCTGAGAGTGTATTAGTATCAGTATTAGTATTAGTACTAGTATGATAATATTCTATAGTCTGATAAAAGTTTGGCCTTTAGACGTAGAGCAGGAAAGTGTTGTAGAGAGTTATAAAGTAACGTTCCAAAGTAACAGGACTATCCAGCTTTAGACGTAGAGCAGAAAAGTGTTATAGAGAGTTATAAAGTAATGTTCCAGAGTAACAGGACTATCCAGCTTTAGACGTAGAGCAGAAAAGTGTAATACAGAGTTATAAAGTAATGTTCCAAAGTAACAAGACTATCCAGCTTTAGATGTAGAGCATAAAAGTGTTGTAAGAGAGTTATAAAGTAACGTTCCAAAGTAACAGGACTATCCAGCTTTAGACGTAGAGCAGGAAAGTGTTATAGAGAGTTATAAAGTAATGTTCCAAAGTAACAGGACTATCCAGCTTTAGATGTAGAGCAGAAAAGTGTTATAGAGAGTTATAAAGTAACGTTCCAAAGTAACAAGACTATCCAGCCTTAGATGTAGAGCAGAAAAGTGTTGTAAGAGAGTTATAAAGTAACGTTCCAAAGTATCAGGACTATCCAGCTTTAGACGTAGAGCAGAAAAGTGTTGTAAGAGAGTTATAAAGTAACGTTCCAAAGTAACAGGACTATCCAGCTTTAGATGTAGAGCAGGAAAGTGTTATAGAGAGTTATAAAGTAACGTTCCAAAGTAACAAGACTATCCAGCCTTAGATGTAGAGCAGAAAAGTGTTGTAAGAGAGTTATAAAGTAACGTTCCAAAGTAACAGGACTATCCAGCTTTAGACGTAGAGCAGAAAAGTGTTGTAAGAGAGTTATAAAGTAACGTTCCAAAGTAACAGGACTATCCAGCTTTAGACGTAGAGCAGAAAAGTGTTGTAAGAGAGTTATAAAGTAACGTTCCAAAGTAACAGGACTATCCAGCTTTAGATGTAGAGCAGGAAAGTGTTATAGAGAGTTATAAAGTAACGTTCCAAAGTAACAAGACTATCCAGCTTTAGACGTAGAGCAGAAAAGTGTTATAGAGAGTTATAAAGTAACGTTCCAAAGTAACAAGACTATTCAGCTTTAGACATAGAGCAGAAAAGTGTTGTAAGTGAGTTATAAAGTAATGTTCCAAAGTAACAGGACTATCCAGCTTTAGACATAGAGCAGAAAAGTGTTATTGAGAGTTATAAAGTAACGTTCCAAAGTAACAGGACTATCCAGCTTTAGATGTAGAGCAGAAAAGTGTTGTAAGAGATTTACAAAGTAACGTTCCAAAGTAACAAGACTATTCAGCTTTAGACATAGAGCAGAAAAGTGTTGTAAGAGAGTTATAAAGTAACGTTCCAAAGTAACAAGACTATCCAGCTTTAGATGTAGAGCAGAAAAGTGTTGTAGAGAGTTATAAAGTAAAGTTCCAAAGTAACAAGACTATTCAGCTTTAGACATAGAGCAGAAAAGTGTTGTAGAAAGTTATAAAGTAATGTTCCAAAGTAACAGGACTCCCCAACTCGAGTGATATTAGCTATGGGCAAGAATCCCAAGTTGCCCATTTAAGTTATTATCCTATTTAGGCACACAAGGAAAATGTGAACAGTGTTAGAAATTACATGTTTTTTTATCTCGCAATTTGAGCTAATGTCATGCTGACAGTTGTCAATTATGGCATGCCGAAAACAGAGGTAAGACAAAAACACAAGTCCAATATAACCCGGGCACAGGGGCACACGTTCAAATGGGCACACAAGAATTGTGCCAATTTGAATGCAAGTATTATTTGTATGGACGCCGGTTGGTACATATGTGCACATGTCCAGTTTCTCTAAAAAGAGACTTTGTCACAGCATTATCAAAATGTTGGACTACTGAGTGAAGTGAGTATTGTGAATATCGGAGGACGCTAGCTACCTCCAAGGCATACTCCTCAGATCTTCATCCATGCAAATAAGGTGTTGAGGAGCAATCTCTTCTATTTCCAGCCCCTCCAAAGCTTCAGATGAATCATCCTTTCCACATGTTTGCTTAATGATTGCATGTCTGTACTTGTTATTTTCCAGCACAACATCATAGATTTTTTTTTTATTTTTATTTTGTAGTTATGTGGTCATGGGCCACGTATTTAATCAGATCTGGTGTTGTTGAATACATGTATCATAAATATAACAAAGTGTGCATGTTGTTAGATCGTCTCGTGCATTTATCTATCTTCAAATGTGTTATATCCATGGGGGGGGGGGCAGAATGTTAACTCGATTCAGGGCTTTTCTATAGCAAGGTTGTGAGCCAAACCAATAACTCGTTAACAAATATAGTTATGGGGGGGGGGGATGACAAAACGATCTCACAAGTTTAGCTGCCTCCTGGAATGCATTAGCTATACAATATGTTAGGGTGAGCCAACAAGGGGCCCACTTAACAGACACTACTGCCATTTTTAAGGCTGTCAAAGCAAGACCTATGTGTACCTTTGCAAGTACTGGCTGTTTTGAAGGTCTTTCATGTTGTTTTGTGTTATGCACACTGTTATTTTGCATGATCTAAACGGTGTGTGTAATTATAGCATCCGTATCTAAACAAAGTCTCATGTTGGGTCTCCTCTTACAGTAGTTCAAAGTCGGCGTGGCTTGTGGGTTTTTGGGTTCATGAGAGGGTGCGCAGGCTGCAGGAGCACCGCATCCGCTTTAAGCTCTTAGGAAGAGTTGAGATACGGATCAGGGATCCGCCAGGACACCGCAGACCCGGGAGACTCTGAGTCAGGAGATGACGATATACCGTGATCCGTCACGGTATATCGTTCAAACTAAAGTTTAACTCGCAGAACTTCTCATCCCCACTCTAACTGCAGTACTCTGCAACTATACAACACAGCCTTTTACTTGCTGTGCTACTTCGCGGCTACAACTTCTTTCTCTTCTTATGAGTTTATTTGTGCTGGGGGAAACACCTTTCTCTGGTGCTGGCGGTCTGGGTCATGAAATTATCCATTATCTACTATCCATGATCCATTTTCTGCTTATCCTGCTCTCAGGGGTCATGAAATTATGATTATTGATTGTTAGTCACTCTGGATGAATAGCTAACTGGATAGAAGAAAGGCTTCACGTGCCTCTCTCGGGACAGTCTCAAACCCTTAAGAAGTTAGTCGGGACAAAGAACAAACTCTCAAGGCAGCAACAGCGGTCAGGGGAGAGACAGAGGGATAAATTAAGCAACACAAAGGAAAGCAAAGCTAACAGGAGGGGGAAAAGCGAATGCTGAAAGCGAGGGCGAAGACAGAGGGGAATGGTACAGTGGTGAACCACAGCAAAGGAACCCAGAGCCACGTCAGCACAATAGAAGAGGGGGAAGAGGAACCCCACACCTCCCTCCCCTTCACGCCCACTTTTTTCTCTGCCTTCCCATCCGTCAGCGGCTCCTCCTCCACCGGCAAGCTTTACTGGGCTAATTCTCACATGGAAATTATGTGCAGGATTTTGAAAGAGGGCTTTTGTATGGCCCACATATTGTTTTAATTGTGCATAGATTGGGGAGGGGGGGGGAACTGGACCGACTCAGTATGTAGATAATGCTTCCCAGTTAAGTTGGCATACCTCTCTCTCTCCCTATCTCTGTTTAATTCTCCGTTTCTCTCCAACCGTTTCTTAATTTCTTGCTCTCTTTTACAGGAGCAAGAATTTGAAGCCGACATTGACTCATAGAGTATGTGTACATACACACATGAAGTATATTAATGTGGAAATGATGCAGGGAAAAAAAAGCAGATGTGGTTGATGTCTGCAACCGGGTATAAATCAGTACAGGTGACACCGAGCCAGCAGTCATGGGAAATAAACCAACTGCATGATGGATGAGAAAGGGCCAGGGCCAGGGCTAGGGCCAGGGCCAGGGCCAGGTCCAGGGCCAGGGCCAGGTCCAGGGCCAGGGCCAGGGCCAGGGCCAGACCAGAGGGCTGACATACTACCTTCTAGTCATGTTTATACTCGCATTTTACTATGACCAATGGTGAAGGGTGGTATAAGAGACTTGACCTTAAGTTCCATAGTAAATAAAAACAGACTGCAAGAGTTATCAAGCATTTTAGAAACAGTGCTACGCTTCTTGAAGGAAGAAGAAGAAGAAGAAGAAGAAGAAAGAAGAAGATAGCCACGTTATTCTTGTCATTGTGCAGGTTACAAACAAGTCTGTCTTCTGCATTCAACCCATCCTATTGTATAGGAGCAGCGGGCAGCTGCGGTGCCCGGGGACCAACTCCAGTTCTTCTTTCCATTGCCTTGCTCAGGGGCACAGGCAGGAGTATTAACCCTAACATGCATGTCTTTTTGATGGTGGGAGGAAACCGGGGCACCCGGAGGAAAACCACGCAGACACGGGGAGAACATGCAAACTCCACACAGAAAGGACCTGGGACGGCCTGGGGTTCGAACCCAGGACCTTCTTGCTGTGAGGCAACAGTGCTAACCGCTGGGCCGCCGTGCCGCCCGTCATAATACGGGTGAGTTTAGGTGGGCGACAACATTTGAGTCTTAAAGCGAGACACGAATACAGGGAAAGAGAACGCTGTGACGAGGTCCAGCCCGTTCTGTGTGCGGGTGCTCACCTGGATATAGCTGTTTGGTAGGAGCGCTGAGCTGAGCATCTTTGGATACTCTATAGGC
This sequence comes from Lampris incognitus, assembly GCF_029633865.1. Classification (NCBI taxonomy): domain Eukaryota; kingdom Metazoa; phylum Chordata; class Actinopteri; order Lampriformes; family Lampridae; genus Lampris; species Lampris incognitus. The sequence continues at coordinate 33,396,430 of NC_079222.1, forward strand.
CACATCAGGTCCTTTTGTCGACTTCCTATGTGAGCAGAAACCTGTTGTTTTTGTAACACCCTCAGGTAAACTGTGGAAATCTAAAATCTTCAAGAGGTCTGCGGGTTCCACTGTGGAGAGAAGAGAGACACAATGGAAACGATGTGTTAGGCTTTTAAGGAAATAACATGCTTTGGATTCAGACAGAGAAATGCCGTTCGCAAACAGAATAACACACTTGATCCCCACCCCACACAATATCAAGGTACCCAAACCCCAGAGTAAAATATCTCTATGAAATAAATAGGCTTAATGTGAACTACCTAACATCCCCCACCAACCTAGTTACCCCTTCTCTACCGCCTTTACCCGGGGGTTTTAAGCAAGAGTAAGGTTACCCTGAAGGATATTTCACATCATGGCTGAGCTATGTTTGTTTTCCAGTTAGGCAGGGAGAGATGTGGCCTTTTATAGATCGCCATGATAATGGGTTACGGCTGCTCTTAAAGGCCATTGTGTTACCGTCTTTTCGACCAGACCAAAACTACCGCCGCCTCCCTCTGGCCGCAACCGTGCAATTAGCACACCCTTACGCTGGCGGTCCCAGCTGCTAGCAGGCCGCCGCAGCGGCGCACGGGGTCAGGACAGTGTGACATGGGGTTTGACCCCGCACCGCACCCTTGGAGGCCAAAACCACCCAGAAAAAGCAGCTGTTTTCGTAGCCAGATGTTGGCAACGAGCTCGGTAATGACACACATTAACAGCTAGCGCCGTCCCTGGGAAGATGTGAAAAGAGAAGATTACTATGATACATCTTCGGAGATAGCGGTGAAGAGATTGGGGACGGGCACCCGCCGCCGTGGTGAGGCTGTAGACTAAACAGAAGACGATAGCAAAAAATAAATGTTTATAGCATGGGGGGAGGGGGGGGAATATAGACAAAAGTGAGACAAAAGTGCATTTTTGTGTGCACCACACACTTATTTGCCCTGTGTAAATCAACTTTGACTAGCGCCTGAATGGGCTGCTGGGAAATGTGGGAGGAAGGGTGGGAAGTGCCGAGCGTTTGCACTTTCTCCACTGCCCACGGCAACGGCCTGCAGCTGGATATCGTTACACACATGCACTTACATGCAGCGGCGGTGATCAATTAAAGGGCGCTGGACGTTCTTAAACACAGGTCTCCATTTAGGACCACTTCAGCCGCACGTGTACCTTTACAACTGTGAGGTAACCTTCCTCCTCATCAACTAGGGCTTAAAAGCCCATTACCCGCATTGTGTCGACGTCAACGGGGCAACATAAGCAACTAAATAAGCCTTTGTGTCGAAGTCGGAGGGATGACATCCAATAGTGCCCCCGTAATCTTTCACTTGCGAGACATCAGGAAGATCTCAGGTGCAGGGGACCATTACAGGAACCCCGGCTTCGCCAATCGCACACATAAGCACTTTGTGCCTCGCTGTAGCGGGTCGACCGAATGAACAAAACGTTAAGCGCCGTCTTTCAACACAAATATACATGTCAGCCCGGGGAGTGTATGTGGACTGTTTCAAGGGGGGGAACCCTGGATTTGTTTCAGACGAATGAATGGAGCTATGAAGTGATTCCCCAGCTGGACCCTCTCTTTTCAGTTCCCCCGGACCCTTCTCCCCCCCTGCACGCACAACACACACACACAGACACACAACCCATATCTCTCCCTCTTTCACCCCCTTCTCATTTCAGTCTTCCTGTCTTCACAGGGAAGCGAACTGGAAATGTTTTGTTTTTTTTAGATTTGAGCTGCTGAGCCCACGAGTCAGACGGGCATGGTACACCAGCACGCCGGCAGAAGATTTCACATCAGCAAAGAAGAATCCAGTCATCGCCCTTCAATTACCAAACCCATCTTGGTAGGCGTCTTAGTATGACCAGAGGATAACGGACAACTTCAGCTACTACAGTCCCTGGGAGTGCGTGCCGTCGCTGCACAGAGGCCTCGTGTCGGGATCCACACGAGGAGACAGCTTTGTCTGTCATCAGGTCACGACGAAGAAACGTAGGGAAACCAACCGGCCAGCTATATGAAGTCCATTGTTCACCACGATGATGCAGGCTCGGCTAATTAGCTGCTCTGAATGAGCCGTGGGCCTGTATTTAGCAGGGAATTACACTTAATAATACCCCAAAGAGCCAATTTAGGGGTGAAAAAAAACATCTTCAAAGCAGAATTTAAGAAATATTTGTACCATTCACGGCGTCATAAGCTATATCTCAGAGAGGCAGCAATTCTCAAGTGGTGGGTCTCAAGTGTATACGATACCGCAAGCAAAAGATGACATAATCATAACAAAGTTTGGACAGAAATTATCAATAAACTACAAGCATTTGTCATAAATCTGTCACAATATGGACTCATTATTTATCCTTAAATGTTAGTGTTTCGCCGCTTCTTTCTTTGCAGCATTTGATATTAGGGGGGGAAAATATATATATAGATATAGATACATAAAACGACCCATCCATCCATTATCCAAACAGGGGGGATGCTGGAGTCTATCGCAGTGGTCTTTGGGTGTCTGTCTGTCTGTCTAGAGTGCCCCCCCCCCATGATGGCTGGAATAGGCTCCAGCATCCCTGCAACCCTGACAGCAGCCTGCAGAATAAGCGGTTTATATATATATATATATATATATATATATATATATATATATATATATATATGTGTGTGTGTGTGTGTGTGTGTGGGTATGCATGTATGTATATGTATGTATATGTATATATATATATATATGTACGTACGTACGTACGTACGTACGTACGTATGTATGTATGTATGTATGTATGTATGTATGTATGTATGTATGTATGTATGTATGTACGTATATGTGTATGTACGTATATGTGTATGTACGTATGTGTGTGTGTGTGTGTGTGTGTGTGTGTGTGTGTGTGTGTGTGTATGTATGTATGTATGTATGTATGTATGTATGTATGTATGTATATGTATGTACGTATATGTGTATGTACGTATATGTGTATGTACGTATATGTGTATGTATGTATGTATGTATGTATGTATGTATGTATGTATGTATGTATGTATGTATGTATGTATGTATGTATGTATGTATGTATGTATGTATGTAATTTTTAAAATAAATATTACATGTCAATTAGATTTGTTTTTTCTCTTGATTAGCCATTGAGGTAATATCTCAGTAACTGCATATCGTTGAAAAAAATCCAACACATTCTTCCTGCCTCGGAAAATGGATGCTGGTGCCATCCAGACCCCACCCTACACCATCCTAACCTGATGATGAGAGCTCCGAGTTCAGCTTAGCTTAGGAGTATTTTTAAATCAAAACAAGTACGATAGATACGACCCATATGGTTTTATGGAGCTCGGACATCCGGAGGGAGCTCGGAGTAGAGCCGCTGCTCCTTCGCGTCGAAAGGAGCCAGTTGAGGTGGTTTTTTGGGCACCTGATCAGGATGCCTCCTGGGCGCCTTCCTGGCACGTCCAACTGGGAGGACAACCCGGTGGTAGACCCAGAACTCGCTGGAGGGACTACATGTCCAATCTGGCCTGAGAACGCCTCGGGATCCCCCAGGAGGAGCTGGAGGAGGGCGTTGCTGCGGAGAGGGACGTCTGGAGTGCCCTACTTAGCTTGCTGCCACCGCGACCCCACCCCCGGGGGAAGCAGATGGCGATTAATGAATGAACGAATGAACATATGGTTTGATTGTCAGGTTTACGAGTAGGAGTATGAGTGAAGGTGTTTGCATTTATATCTGTCACTTAGCAACAGCATCTCGCTTTAAGGTGTTTGGAAAACACAGGCCCTGGTAATCATAGCAATTACGGTCACTGCTTGAGCGCGAAAAGCACTGTAATTTTGTTGAGGATGCGCTGACTGACTCGCCACTAGTCAGCGTCACTTGACTGTGGCGGTTTGTCAGGTTACTGTGGTTTCTGAACCGGTGGATCATGAGAGTTGTAATCCGTGGTATTTAATGGGGATGGGGTAAATTTGTCTCCCCCACTGAAAGAGTTCTGGGATGCGCCGCTGACTGCCTCGTGATGCCGAGCAGTTTTAACGATCTGTTTCATACGCACCAATTTGGTGTCAGAAGATAAGACAATTAAGAGGTGGTAATCTGGTTTTATTGGCCTTTTGTTGGAAACTACCCCCGGGGCGAAGCGTGCGTGTTAAAACAAATGTTTGAACCGATGTTTCTTTTTTTTTTATAGGTTAATGCTGTTTCCTTTGCTTGAAGTAAAGGTATCACGAGGTGTTTTCCACCTAGTAAAGCACGGCATAGACTATTGCAAAGGGCGGATATTATTTGGTCTCCCCCCCCTTTTCCTATAGCGCACAACCACTTAATCTGGTATTTGCCCCAACTTGCAGAGGGTATGTTGTTGTTGTTTTTACCACAACACATTTTCAATGGCCTAATAAGATCACGCAAAGAGGCCGCCTACAAAAAAGTACGGCTGTTCCCCATAACGTCTCGCGTACACGGCGAAAGCTTTGAGGAGTTATTAATATCCCTAATGATTGTAGTATCATCAAATTCCATTTTATATTACGCTGGCAAACAAAAGCTGAGAAATCCATGTGGATCAGGGCTAGATTTTATGAGCTTTCGTAGGACTAGGGCAGAGACCGCTGCTTTTCATTTATTTTAGAGGCTCCAATAATCACAAACACCTTCATCTCCATGAATCTTTCAGCGAACGTTTTTCTTGGATCTGAACTGGTGACATTGTTCAAGACCAAATGCTGCCGCTAAACATTACACCTATCAAGCTTACTCATATCCCTTTCTCCTCACCAGCCACCAGCTGTACCCATAGAACAACTCTAGTGTCAACAGTAATACTACCCTATTCACTTCTGAGGCGATAATATCACAAAGTGAGTCGCTCCAAACAATGTCCGGATAACCCCTGCCACCCAAGGCCCTGGGGTCGCAAGAATCCATGGACGAAACCCGCCACGTGTCCACTGCAGAGATACAGAGAACTGATATTGATGGACTCTTAGGACCACAAGGCCAGTGACACTACATAAAGGGCTGGACACCAACACGTGGCTGTACTGCAAGACCATGTGCTCGCATGCCAGCATACATGCTAGCATACAGTACATGTGCAAAACATGTGCAAACACACACACACACACACGCACATGTATTTGCACGTAGATGTGGACAACACTGCAAATAATTTGTAGCATCTACAACATTACAATATTATCCCAACATCTATATATAGGCATCCAAAAACAAACCAAGAGATCGATGAAGAAAACTGGTGGCTAATAAGACAGACAGATATGTCATGTGATATAAAAAACCAAGCAAACTCTGCAGATTGGAATCAGTGAGCGCTGGAGCAACGTCAGACTTGGCGATGAACACAGCTCCATCGCTCTCTATTTCAATCAAGCTGAATTGCTATGTGGCATCGGATACATAGCAATTGAGGAGGTCATTAAATCCCGCAGGGAGGGGACCCACAGAAGAAGAAAAAAAAACGCATCCAGCATGTGTGTTTTTGGATTTTCACATTCAACATTAAATCACCAAATGGGTCAGATCAGGAATTTGACAGTCAGCGATTCCTTCAATGACCCGCCTCCTGGTGGCGCCCCCTGGTGCCCATTTTGATCATTCATTCATTCATTCACTCACCCGTTTTCTATGGTTATTTCTTTGAGTCATTGTGTGATTAATTTTTTTTTTACATGAGCCTCTATCAAATAATCAATCTTACATTCTTAGAATTTTATGAAAGTTTATGCTTATTTATGTGGCCATGGATTTTCAAAGTGTGTTTTCGTATATAAAATACACATTTTATGTATTGTATACAGCTCTGTTAACCTTGGAGCAAAAGGGCAATTTCTATATAAACTGTCTACTTAAAGGGAAATTCCGTAATTTTTTTTTTCAACCTGGGTCATATTCTGATAATATTCCTTATCATTCCTAGCTATTGTTATAGTATTTTATTATGTCCCCGCCTTACTGTGGAGGTTTTTGGAGACAAGCCTAAACAGGCACTCTGCTTCACAACGGCAGTAGGGCGTAGTGAAATACAGATTCAATTTACCTCAGACAAGTCCAGTTTATCAAAACTTCTTATTTGTAAGTGAAAATATGTTGACATTTTAAATATATTAGCTGGAATTCGAAGCAAAACTACTGAATCCAATACCGCATCTTCAGCTTGCTGAATGACCTACCACACTCAGCCTTCTCTGCAGGCACCACACTGGTGACTCACACATGGAAAATATGAGTCCTATTCTAGCTACATAATAGGTTAAGTATGTGGTGTTTAAGTCAATAATTTAACTTTTAATTTCAACGTCGTCTTCACTCGCAAACAAGAGGTTTAGATAAAATGGAATAACAACCAGTGAGTGGACATCCTTGTCTTTACTCAGTGTTTATTTCAATTTGGCCTGCAGCTGTGGTCAACTTGGGTGGGATGTACATACAAGGCGGCCCTTCTCCAACAATTTAAAGTAAACATTCCCCACAAATATCAAAAGAGATTGCTCATTCACACTAGGCGTCTCAGCCGAGTCTATACAACGTATGGCAGCCATCTATGGTTAAGCGTGCTCACCACTGTCCAAATGTTTGGGAACCTAACTACTATGAGGTAAATCTCCAGCCATTTGCGGTCTAATGATAATGTAAGGCTGAGTTAAATAAAAATCACTTAGGTCATGTAGTGGCTTCAGTCTTGGTTAACGCTCTTTTTTTTTTTTGTTCGTATGGCTGTAGAGAGATTGTAATGGATGGTTGGTGAGCCATACTCTGTTATTTTGCCAACCGACTATAGGCTGCTGCTTTAAAGAACATCCACTGTTGTCCCAGCTCGCAATGCCGCTTCACAACTTAGCGTATTTCTTTTTCCCCCTTTTTCTCCTCAACTGAATCTGGCCAATTACCCCCACTCTACCCCACTCACTGCTCCACCCCCTCTGCCGATCCCGGGAGGGCTGCAGACTACCACGTGCCTCCTCCGATACATGTGGAGTCACCAGCCGCTTCTTTTCACCTGACAGTGAGGAGTTTCGCCAGGGGAACGTAGCGCGTGGGAGGATCGCGCTATTACCCCCTGTTCCCCTTCCCCCTGGAACAGGCGCCACGACCGACCAGAGGAGGCGCTAGTGCAGCGACCAGGACACATACCCACATCCGGCTTCCCACGGCCAATTGCGTCTGTTGGGACGCCCGACCAGGCAGGGAGGTAACAAGGGGATTCGAACCGGCGATACCCGTGCTGGTAGGCAGCAGAATAGACGGCCACGCCATCTGGACGCCCACATTTCTTTTTCTTTCTTTCTTTCTTTTTTTTTACTGTTAAAAGAAAATTGTGCAGATGGTTTTGTGCATGTGCAGTACTGATGAGCGTTTTACATGAAGTCCTCTGCACTGGATTTGTAGCCGAGGGAATGAGGATATGTTTGTTGAACGGCGTCTAAAGCAGACCAGAGTATTGGAAACCCTGCTGGGCTGTAGTTTTTACCCTGCGCCACTGCTGCTCCAAACATGTAAACACAATTGGGAAGAACTGAAAGTGTTTGTCAAGTGCTATCACAGTTGCAGACAGACAGCGATACGTTCGAAAATTGGTGAAATTTCCCTTTAGCGACAGTCGTAATGAAGGGTAACGGGAACACCTCAACACAGTGCTTTTTTCAATGAGGCATGGCCTATGTACGAAAATATGTTCTACAAATTTAGATATAATAATTTGTATGTAACGGCAATATAATGTCACAAAGACCAACTATCCTTTGGACTTTTGATGATTCCGGTATAATATCACCGTACAAGCAATGTCAGAGCGAAGAGGCTAAATCGTCTGACAACAATTAAGCTCTGGGGACAACGGCCAGTATTTTGGGGCTTCCGCTGTAGCAGCTGGCTGCTTGCTTCTGTTTCCTATTGTAACGTGCACGGATAAGTAGACACGTTGGTCCTTGGCTAACGGGTCGGACCCTTTAGTCGACTGGTTAACGTTGTCGCTTGCGGAGTGGGAGACACGGGTTCGCGTCCCGGCTGTGGCGACGGTTCCCGGGTTGCCCCCCTAATTCGCTACACTATGAAGGCTTCCGCTTCCGTGCACCCGCCACTGTTCACAGTTAGATGAGCAACTTCAGACTCGAGAATGGCGTTGGTGTTGAGAGACGACTTCTACAACCTGATTGTTTCACAAGGAGTCGAGCTTTTCTCCAAACAATACACAAACATCGATCCGTCTTGATGAATGCTTGATGCAATAATCCAGGTAAGGAAATCAGAGAAAGTTGAATCAGTTCATCCAGACATGTTTATAGAGATAAAAAAAAGTTACAATAATAAACGTTGTGTCCAGATGAATTCAATTTTCAATTCAATTGATACCTTTTTAAGGTGTTTTAGGTTCAGACGAAATTTTCGGCCTATGCGTTCCGCTTCTTTTATTCCCCACACGGACTGTTACCAACATACAAGGAAAGCATGTTCCTGTAAAAACGCAAACATGGTTGATCGATACTACTCGTATTAAAACCAAAATGGAAAACAGAACGCTTCCCATACCAAAATATTTGTTGGGTGGTGTGTGTCTTCCTCAAGCTTGGGTTCTCTACCAGAGGCCTGGGAGTTTTAGGGTTCTGTGCAGTATCTTAGCTGTTGCTAGGACCACACTCTTCTGGACAGAGACCTCAAATGTTATCTCTGGTATCTACTGCAGCCACTCACTCAGTTTGGGGGTCACAGCCCCTACTGCTCCTATTATCACTGGGACCACTGTGGATTTCACCCTCCACATTCGATCTAGTTCTTCCCTCAGCCCTTGGTATTCCTCTAGCTTCTCATGCTCTTTCTTTCTGATGTTGCCGTCGCTCGGGATTGCTACATCAATCACTACTGCTGTCTTCCGTTCCTTGTCAACCACTACAATGTCTGGTTGGTTAGCCAGCACCTGTTGAACTTGAAGTCCCACAGGATCTTAGCTCTGTTATTCTCAACCACTTTTGGCGGTGTCTCCCATTTGGACTTCCAGTCTGTATTCAGTACACATATTCTTACACACTATCCAAGCCACTTGGTTATGCCTTTCAGTGTATGCTTCCCCAGCTAGCATTGTATATCTTGCTACTAAGTGCTGGACTGTCTCAGCTGTGTCTTTGCACAGCTTGCATTTTGGGTCTTTTCTGGTGTGGTAGAACCCTGCCTCAACTGATCTGGTCCTGAGTGTCTGTTCTTGTGCTGCTATGATCAGAGCCTCTGTGCTCTCCTTCAGTCCAGCCTTTTTTAGCTACTGGTAGGATTTCTCGATATCAGCTACGTCTTCTTCCTGTTGATGGTAAATCCCATGGAAGGGCTTGATCTTCCACAGTACTTCCTCTTCTTCTGCTGCTGCACTTTCTGTCTTCTGCTGCCTGAGCTACTCATTCAGCAGTTCAACCTTGGGGGCCCTCTTTCTTATGTACTCATGGATGTTCCTTGTTTCATCCTGGATAGCGGCCCTGACACTCACTAACCCTCAGCCCCCATCTTTTCGCTTGTCATACAGTCTAAGGCTGCTGGACTTCGGGTTGAACCCTCTGTGCATTGTGAGGAGTTTCCGTGTCCTGATATCTATGGCCTTTATCTCCTCCTTTGGCCAGCTTATTATTATTATTCCAGCTGTGTGTCTGATGACTGTTAGGGCACATGCATTGATGGCTTGGATCTTATTCTCCCCATTGAGCTGGCTGCTCAGGACCTGCCTCACTATCTGGAGGTATTTGGCTGTAGCTGACCTCCTTGCTGCCTCCTTGTGGCTTCTATTTGCCTGTGGAATACCCAGGTACTCGCACCTGTCCTGTATGTCTGTTGTCCTGCCATCTGGTAATTCAACCCCTTCAATGTTCACCACCTTTCCTCTTTTTGCCACCATTTTACCACACTTGTCTAGTCTGAATGACATCCCAGTGTTCTCGCTGTAGATCCTTTTGAGGTGGATCAGCGTGTCAACATTTTGCACATGGCATACAGCTTGATGTCATCCATGTATAGGAGGTGGCTGATGGTAACTCCACTTCTTAACCAGTATCCATATCCATTCTTTTTGATGATCTGGCTGGGGGGGTTCAGGCCTATGCAGAACAGCAGTGAGGATAGTGCATCACCGTGGCATATGCCACATTTGAAATCAGGGCCTGGTGCAGTCCAGTTCTTCATGTTTGAGACTCGTCACTGGATGTCAGCCAAAGTGATCATAACTGCTTCTTGTTCTAGGGTATTGCTGTGATCTGCTCTTAGGCCCAGCAGCAACTGGGAATTGGTGTTGAGCAATGATTCCTTTTCCCATATATCCTTCTAGTATCACTCAGCCTCTGATCTGGGTGGGTTTGATGTTGTTCCCTTGTGACTCTGTGGCTGGGAGTACACTTTGGATGGTTTTTTGAGGAACAGGCCATTTACTTTTTTGGCTTCTAATTCTCTAGTGTATCTATACAGCCTGGCAGCCAAAGCTGTGAGTATTTGTTTGGAAATTTCCAGGGCCTCACTTATGTACATCTTGCTGTACTTCTTCAACCAGGGCCTCTCTTTCATCACACCTTTCTCTACCACTATTAACTGGCTAACATCTCTCCGTGCTGCTTTGATTTTGGCTTCCAGCCTTGTATTCCATGGAAGGTATTGTTGATGACCTGTGTTCTTAATCCTGTATCCAAGCATCTCCAGCATTACAGTTGTAGTGGCATACATAAGCTCGTTGGTCTCTGTTATGGTGGCAGTCGAGATATAACATAAGAATGTTTCCACATCAGCATGACTCAGGACCTTGTCACTGAGTCATGGAAGCTGATCCTGGGGGTTGACTGTGTTTAGTCTGGCCATGATTCTCATTTGAACCTCAGTAACGTCAGCTGTCATAGCTGGTAGGATTGTTTGAGCTGGAGTCTGTCCTCATGTATTTCCTGCCTACTAGGTGGCTATTCAGGGTGCTGGATTGTATATTCATCCTGCTGGAGCCTCTCCATCTGAAGTTGTGACAGTAGCATTCTTCTATCGATGTTCAAGCACTGAGCCACTAGCCACTTCTGAGTCAGTGTGGAAGTAGGTCTCCTACTGCTCCATAGTTCCCACATACACTTCATATAGCCCCTCTCCTGGGGTCTGCTGTTATAGCAGCATTCCATCAATTCCAGGTTGAATGAATTGTTCCAGTAGCCCATTTCTCATCAGGTTGTGCTATCACCCCCACACCTGATGGAATGGAGCTTGTCAACCCGGGCGATGTCCGAGCCGGCTAAGCTATGGACTCCTACTGGTGATGCTATCCAGCAGTTTTATAAATAAATAGATAAATAAAAAAATATCTATATATACACACACTTTCAGCTGCTTCCGTTAGGGGTCGCCACAGCGGATCATCCGTTTCCATTCCATATATATATATATATATATATATATATATATATATATATGTGTGTGTGTGTGTGTGTGTGTGTGTGTGTGTGTGTGTGTGTATGTATATAATCCTAATAGACATTACTATATAAATAATAAGAAATTACATTGTTAGCGCTGTGCATTGTGTGCCATTTAGAATGTGTTCAATTGCATGAAAAAAAAGTTTGTAGAGAGCATCCAGTTGTTGCTAATTGTGTCATGACCCTTGCTGAAGAGTTTTTCTTCTGCTAATCCACACTGACACACGATAATCCTGTGAGATCCACAGCTTCTGGGGAGGAAATAATCATCATCAGGATACTACTCATTCCTTCGTTGCTAATTTGTCTTTTATTTCCACACAGTCTATAAACCACATCAACATACAACTCATGTGACTTCCGACATTCCTTCCTCAGATTCCCCTTTCACTGATATGAAAGCGGCTCTCTGTCCATTACTCATTTTCATCCAAGCATGGGTACATACTTAAACCAGCTGGGTGAGAGACCTCTACCCCTAATGGACTTAAAACCAACCACAGTGCCTCTACTGGGTCCCTCGGGGGTCAGCAAGGGGAAGAGGGCCAATTAGCAGCTTACAGCAAAGAGGCAAAAGCTAAAACAGACAGCACAAAACAACGCCGTCCTGAGACGAGCACGTCTTGATTACCTGGGACCCTGGAAGTCTCCTTTCAGCATGTGAAGCAGTTATCCAGCTGACTGATACAGAACTGAAAACTGACATGCAGCATTGACATTACAGATGTATTCATTTTTGATCACAAAAATCCAGCGAAGAACTCCCTCGTTGATGAAAAGTACTGCGTGAGAGGCCAATAAGTTTCACAGATGCTCACTTCAAAACTCTTTAAACTCATTTTCCTGTTAATCTGTGTACATATTCACTCACTTTTATTCACGCATTTCCCTTACTGGCGTTCAACCGCCCAGAGGAAGCTGTCTTGACCACGTCCTAAACCACAGGTATTGGTCTCAATGTCACCTTATTAATATGAGGTGTTTACTTAGCCTGGCCGCTCCATGAGAGCGCAACACTTCTGGCACTAAAGCCCCCCTTACTAAACATACCCCCGCTGATATGCCCTGGGTCAAGACACTGACCACAACCTCTTTACTTTCAAAAGACTGGTTTTCTGCACATAAACATTATTTTTCAGCCTTGTTTTTTTCCAAATGTTGTTTATTTGGTCTTTGCTTACTTTCCGCTCTGTCTTCATATCTAATGGCTTTCATTCAAAGAATTGTCACGTTTTAAAAAAGTGTATCCCTCTTTTTTTTTTTACCCCAACAGAGTATGTTCTGTCTTTCTCCTTTTCTCAGATATACAAAATGTGTCTTTTCCCTCCCATGCCGCCTTATATGCGGTCCTGGTCATCAAGAATTGGGAGTATTTTAATTAAAGCATTTGAAATAAGTATTTTGAGCAATTTTTACGTTGTATTTGATCAGGCTGGAAAAAAAATGTATTTAAAAATACCTTTCAGCAGAGATCAGACTTGAGACCAAAGAGGGACGGTCCTTTTTCTCGCTATATAACCTATTAATGACGATGTAAACGTTATGAAGATAGTTAGCTGCCAAATAACAAAGAATAACCTTAAATCAAATCAAATGTCTTCATTTCGAACATGCGAAATAAAAAAAAATAAAAAAGACCAAGCATAAATAAAGAAAACAACAAATGATGAAAACAAAACCAGAAGAATTCAACAAAAGAATACTCAATAGAGAATCCCAACAAATATTATATGTTCAAAAAGGAGCAGGAGGAGGTCACTCCTTATAATTTCCTGCCCCCTCTCTAATGCTCAGTTAATAAGCCTAAATAATAAACTCAGCATTAGCATTAGCATGTGTGCATGGTGTGGATGCTGATGCAGGCTGCATTCAGGCTTGATAGTTCCTCCATCCCTCTGATGACCTTTACACATATTATTTATTTATTTATTTATTTATTTATTTATTTATCAGTGTTTGTTTGGACATTTTTAAACAAACTTTTAATAAGGTAATCAATTTTGGACATAACATGTAGCATAAAGGATGCAGACTAATAAACGAGCCACTAACATCTGAAATGAATTATATTGCTGATCTGCTCTGATGTATAAAAGCCAAAGGAGAGAAAGAAAAATACAGTTGTTTTCTTGTTGCTGTGAGATCTGCTTGCATGAAGGGAAAGGGGGGAAAGGGGGAAAAACAAAAATCAGGAAAATAGTCTATTGCCACTAGACTGCACTGGCAATCAGTATATGAAGGAAACAGAAAAGTAAAGGTCAATTAAATACAACTCTCTTATTGTAACCAATGTGTTCTGGAGAGGCTAGCATCTTTATCATTTGTTTGCTAGCAGCAAATATATGTTTTTTTGTTTTTTTTTTCACAGCTACTTTGCGGACACATGAGCAAATACTGGTCTACTGTTTTTGTGTTTGTGTACACAACTTAATATTATCCAGATATTTCATGAAAAAAATGTGCTATTGACAATTTATCAAACACTTTCTCCACCAGGACGCAGGACAGCTAATGTGTCTCAGCTCACATCCTGCTAACAGACTCCCTGTACTCCAGGACCCTGTGGTCATCTGATATGACTCCTTGGCTGTCCCACGTTCTAGGCTAAAGTTTAAAAATCCAGTCCAATAAAAATCATGTTTTCCAAAAAGGTATTTGGGCCTTTGCTGTGGCCACTCCTGGACTATAAAAGTGATTCCTGCCCCCTACACCATTACTCACACAACCCTTTTGTCTGCGTGTTGTTGGGAGTTTGAGCATATTATCTGATGACATGGCACTTTATGTTCTTTAACATTATACACATTATAGTTGTGAGGTTCATTGCACAGATTACTCGTTTATTTGCAATCACTTCATTCGTTTTATTAACGGTACACATTTCTATGACACATTTGTCCCAATGTGCATTTGAAATGTGAAATTTTGTCGCTTTAACATCACTTTGGTCAGCTCGTGCTTTACGAGTAAACTAAAGTATAGAGGAGCTCCACATTGTTTGAATCAGGCACATTAACGATCACCAACGAAGGCCCAATATGCAATTACAGCGATCCTAAAATGTATAAAAAAAGGACGAAAAAAAGTTTTCCTCTGCCTCAAACGATATGACTTGCCGAAAGCGTCTTTCCCTAAAACACAACAGATCAAGCATCCGCTATACAATGAACCCAGCTTGTAAAAGGGTCTATTCAGGAAGACTTTATAAGCATTAACAGTTATTAGCTCTATAGGGCGCATACCTGCAATTAAGGAGAGCAGATAGTAAAAATGGCGGTGCACGCGTTAACCCCTTTCACTCTCATTTTAGTGTCTTGCAGTGGGGATATGTGAAGTTATGGCCTGCAGAACGCCGTCTCCCTCACATGCATGAGTCACAGGAGAGAGAATCTCTGCTATTCCACTCAGGCCGGAGGTGGGACGCGCCGTAAAGGTCACGAAACCCATGAGCGTGTGTTTTGTTGCGTTGCATTCGTGAAAATGTACTTTTAAAAGACGATATCAAAACTTGGCAACTGCTCTCCCTCTATGAACAGTAGCCGGAGTGCCAGATCCAGATTCTGACTTTGGGCTCGGCGCCAAGACTGTTGTGGATCCCAATCCCCTAACCCGTCCGTCAACCCTCAGTTTCCACCCCCTCTGAGAAACACACACACACACACACACACACACACACACACACACACACCAGCAAACTAATGTAACGCCGCTCAGTAATTCCAGACTGGACCATTTCATTTCACAGAGGGAGGAGTGCTGGACCAGTGAATTAGAACCTTTTTCATGGGGGAGATTAACATTCTTCCTTCTTTCTCCGGCCCCTATCCTTCTCCTCCACCCCTTTAAGAGTGAGGCCTGACTTTGCCGGCACATGCTTGACCTGGCGCTGAGGACAAGGAGTAATTAGCAGCAACAGAGAGGACCTTGCTTCTCCTGAAAAGCAGCGCTGCCAAAAAAACAAGAGGGCCCAATGAGCGCTCCACCCCCCCCCCCACCCCCCTCCTAGAGCGCATCTTAGATGAGGAAGGATATGTCGAGACTTTTCTGAATGTCGTCCAACTCCGCTATCCGAGCTGGAACGTCGCCATCTGTGACGTGGACGTAGCTATGGCCGGAGCCTCAGCTCCCCTCAAGGCAAATCCGAAGGGTCGAGGTGTCGTCGGCAAAGCCTCCGAAGCATCTTTTCTATCAGAGTTTCCTGTCACTTATGTCAGTGGCTTTAAAAGCATCTCAGTCTGCTGTAGCCGTGCCTACGCTGAACAGAGATCAGCATCCCGACACTCCGCGACCCTCGCAAAAAATTCAGTCACTATTGAACTTAAGTTCTGCTTTCCATGTGACCACCCCTAGCAATTATAATGCAGGCATTATGTGTGCTAGATTAAGCACATTACCTACACTACATGGACATCCTGTCAAGGAAAACACACTCATGCAAGCGTCCACACACTCACACACACACACACACACACGCACACAAGTGCATGAGAGTGGAAACACACACACATAAGGTTAACACACCCGACACACACAAACCCATATTAACGTAAGACTCGGAAGCCAGTAATTAAAGGGCAAGCAATCACACACACACACCTCCACACTAATTAAGCCCACTGCTTCAATGCAGCATGCATTAAAGCACGCGTCTGACATGCGTAGTGCAGAGGCCGCCAGATTAGCTGGCTCGCAGGGCCTCTGCACACCCTAAACGTTAGTGGAAACCTCGCTTTATCTAACTCAGAGACAACGACAAACATGCATTTTGCACACACCTGCACATCTGCAAAAAAGAAATAAAATATGCAAACACAACACGTCACTCGCAAACCACAACGCAATACAGGGGAATGCTGCGTTGCTTGTAGGTGGTCAACTTCTATAGACAGGCGCCGTCTAAGACCCTCATTCGTCGACGTGGGACGAAAGGCTGCAAAGCAGCAGAGGGAAAGCAGGAACGGGAGCGAGCTCACTGTTTACATATCTGATGTATCTGATGCTGTCATTTCCCCACTTGTGACCAGCCCATACCGGTGTCCGTCATAAAATAAGGGCCAGAAGTGAGAAGTATGCTCATAGGAAATAACTCCAGCCACTAATCACTGCAGGAAAGGCTGAACCAGATAAACATGAAAGTGTATTGGGACAAGCTGTCAGACAAACAGGCGAAGACAGAATCACACATACACAGATATTTAATACCAAAACATGACCCCAAAACAGGCCTGCGGTGTTACACGGCCTTGTTCAAATGGAACTTCGGTGAAAGGTAAAGGTACAATAAAAGCAGCTTTTGTTCAAATGTAAGCTATTGCTGACTATTTTCACAGCAAAATCAATAGCAGGACTCAAGATCTGCAAGTTTCAAGGACAAACACTTAACCTGTACTGTACACAAATGTGTTTTCCCTGAAAGTATCTTCCTCTCAAAACTCGGCTGTCGTTGATCAAATTATGCCAATCTTTCAGTTGCTGCATACTGCAGCTCTACATCTGTGTGTGTGTGTGTGGGGGGGGGGGGGGGGGGGCGCATTGAGATAGTGCTGCAGTAGTAGGCGTAGTGGTGGTAGTAGTAGTAGTAGTGGTAGCAGTAGTAGTAGTATCAGTAGTACTAGTTGTAGTAGTAGTAGTAGTGGTGGTAGTAGCACTAGTAGTAGTAGTAGTAGTAGTACTAGTTGTAGTAGTAGTAGTAGTAGTAGTGGCAGTAGTAGTAGTAGTAGTAGCAGT
>NC_079222.1:33413821-33453821 GCF_029633865.1 Lampris incognitus
CCAATCTTCATCAATCAATGCTTCCAATACTGACACGACAAAACATCATATGTAAATGTTCTGCCCACGAGAATTCATCTCGTAAGTTTGAACTATCTTACCCACTCCTTTTGCTGCCTATGCTTTTCAACTGCAGAGATGGACCGCGATGCCCGACACCCTCGTGTTAAAACCATCCGAGAACATCAATTCTCGATGATTTCAAATCACAGGAAGACCACATCCTCAAGAAGATCCAGTTTCCTATGCTTATTTCTTTTTTTTTTTCTTTTTTTTTCTGGAAAGGACTAGGTGGGGATATGAAATATGCACGAGACATGGGAATGGGTAAAGTATACTTGCCCCGGCATTATTTCATATCACCGATCTCGTCACTGAGCAGTAAACCTGGTTCACATGCTCCTTCCCACAATGCCTCCATTTAGAAGCTGAAGGGACACATGAGATTGGAGGGTCAGTGCCTCTCACCACAGCTCATCTTGCTCACATTTCTTCCTTCACACCAAGGCAATAGCCACACACAGGGAGCTGCTTTTTACCATAATTATCCGACTGATTTGGACAACACTGTGGGATCCAAACTACCAGATGATTAAAAAAACAAAAGAAAAAGTAAAGCCTTGCTTTTATACATCTCTTACTCAGTATATACTAAGATGATGAGCGATGGGAGTGATTAATATTGACATTACTCCAATTTCAGTTGCTTTATGATTGATTTTATATATGATTTTTTTTTTATTATAATGAAAAAAAATGGTTTCCACTTGTTACTGTAATCAATCCAGGACAGTTGAGATTAATCCAAGATCTTGTAACTTGACAACCGTTGCTCAGTTAACAAAACAACATGACATCATCATCATCAACATTGTTATTATTATTATTATACCTCTGACCTCAGGAAGCACTGCATAATCATAAATGACACCACCATCTTAATGAAAAGGACTTAATTCTACTACGGCCAATCAGTTCAATGAGATCTTCAACTGACCATAAATAGAGAGTATTTTAACTTGGGATGAATGCACAGTTACATCAATTTACATGTCCCCCGGAAAAACAAAAGAGAGAGAGAGAGAGAGAGAGAGAGAGAGAGAGAGAGAGAGAGAGAGAGAGAGAGAGAGAGAGAGAGAGAGAGAGAGAGAGAGAGAGAGAGAGAGAGAGAGAGAGAGAGAGAGAGAGAGAGAGAGAGAGAGAGAAAACAAAATGAGTTTTTCAGATGAAGGGGTTGTAAATGGAAAGCAGCTGTGGGGGAATCGTACCCAACCTGTGCCTCTGTCTATTTAATGGTTCTGGATGTGCAGAAGACCTGATTGAACGCCTGGCCTTTCAAAAACCTGTTCGAAAAACTGCTCACAGGGACGGAATAATTCGAATCAGAAATCTTAGCATACATGGAGTCAGTGTAAACTCCTTGAAACCTACAACATAGGTTCTCTTTTCTTCTTCTTCTTCTCTTTTTCAAAGTTCCTCATTCCGGCAGGACTGGGATGAAAACATCTGGAACACATTTTTTGTGTTTTTTTCTTAAAGAGCTCTGCAGACAGCACAATGGAACTTCACTGAGCCAGATGTGAACAAGGACACAGTACCAGCGAGGCTTTCTGCTTCATATCTGTCCTCCAGAATGAAACAGGGAAAATGGCAGTATATCGCAGAGCAAATCTAATCCTGAAACACGAATCAGTTATTTCTCACAGATCCGTCTGAACTAAGAAAGACTTTCCTTTCTTCTGTGTCCCAATCAACACTGGCCCGGGCCAAAATCCATTCAGTTTTCATTCGCACAAAGTATTTAAAGAATGTTATCCCACATTTTTAACAAACAAATTAGTTTGATAGTTTGACCCTTTGTCTGCAGGAATGTTGTTATTGAGGCAGACCGGTTTAAAACTCTTTTTTTTTTAAATTCATTAATGATAACAAACCATTGTGGAGGGAGGGGGGGGACCTGAAGATTTGAGGCTTTGTAAAAGGGCTCCTCTGGTCATTGTGGGAGGAGGGGGAAAAAAAAACTTAGAAGAAAGAGCGAACGTCTCTTTAACCTCCTACAGTGGGCCCACACAGAGAAGAGCTTTTGGAGAACAACCTGGAGTTGGTCTGAACCAGGTATGTCGGCCATAAAACACGAGTGCCAGAACAACAAAGTCATACCTTTCAGCAGAAGGTCAGGAGAAATATTTCTCTCAAATTAGCTTTGCTCCCTCAGACACCGGGAAAACCTTGGAAAAAATGCCTGGAGCAGAAACTACCCACCATTAGTTTCTACTCCTCATCTTTGCTTTCAGTGAAGACAAATTGTCACGAGTGTTATCTCGTAGGGACGACTGAAGACTCTGTAGAGCTTTCTGCCACGATGAAGGCAATCTTTACCAAAAACATGTCCCCACAGGGCCATTTTCTTTTTTTTCCACAAGTCAAGAGAGTTAATGGGCATTCAATGACTTTGCTTCGACTACAATAAGCCCTTTCTTTAGGCTATGAAACTGTAAACCTGACAGCAGATGCAATCTGAAGGTCACCACTTTCACCCTTTTCAACTTGGACCCCTTCCCCCCCTTCATCCACGTCTTGTAGATCCCGGGTCACTACCTTCTGCTATCACGTCTGCATGTTAAAGTTCTGTCGACTGGTTCGAGTCGGGCTGAAGGCAAGGCCTACGCCCGGCGATGTCAAGGTCAGCTCACCTTGGTAGTTTTATACGAAGATGTTTCATTTCCAGGGCTCGAAAAAAACCATCACCAGAGGACGTGACTCAACAGCTACACATGATCTCATCTTCAGATGTGGTGCTACTAGTCTGTTGTTTTAGTTAACTTCCTTCTCACAGCCAGTACTTGGTATTTCAAGGCTGTTTTCAGGGAATGAAACTGATACATAGGACTTTACCACAAACAGGCATCATTAAATGATAAAAGCATAATGGGCAAACAAGATGTAGGGTACATGCATCTGCTTTTCCATTAGCCTCTGATCACAGTCGGTAAAAACACTGCAAGGGTCTCTCTTAAGATTACTCAACTATTTGAGGTCATGAACATTTTATCGGGAAGACTGGAAGTGCATGTAAAACTGCAATGCTATCAGGATTCCCATTCATTATAATGAGTCATTTTCCAGGACACTTCAAACACATTTCCCATGAATTCTGCATAGATATACACGATGTACTAGCACATCCTTGCTCATGGAAGGTCATATTACTTGGTATTAACTATCAGTGGAGGCTCAGCAGTGTCTAAACGGACTGCATGACTTTAAGCCGGTCCCTGAACACAAACCCCAAAGTTCAAGCACTGACGTGTAACCACAGCTGCTAACAATGACCGAAAATATGCAATTTCAGCTAAAAATTTATATGGAAAAATACGTGATCTCAGCAGGTAGAGATACAAATGCACGGCCTAACTTTACAATTTCCATGACCTCAGCTGTATTTCCAGGACATTTGATCATTTTTATCATTTTCCATGTGGTTTTCCGTAACTGGAAAACTAATCTATAAACTTTTCAGGTTTTCCAGGTTTTCGAGGTGGCAACGTGGGAACGCTTGTGTGCACTTTATGTCTATCAACAGTGCTTGGATGAAATATTTCTCTTGAAACTTGCACCGGCAGTAACATGTGGAGTACCACAAATGCCTCCCTTTTTAAATTATTAACTTTCCATTGACCATATATCGGATACTATGTATCAAACATGTCTGATACTATGTATCAAACATTTTAAACTATGTATCAAACATGTCTGATACTATGTATCAAACATTTTACACTATGTATGTCCCAGAACTTTTACTATGCAAACAATATTACACTTAAAAAAAAAAGCTTGGTAAATATCTTATTAAACATAAAGGTCATGTTAATGTATTAGTCACTGGGAATGATACTCAAATATAACCTGTATGCATGTATGCTGTTGGACCCCAAATGCAGTATGGATCTTAACATGTATTAAAACATTAAACAAAACTTTTTGTTTGCTATATTAAATATTGTATTTCAGAAAAGTAGTTGCTTTATGACCAAAGTGGCTAGAAATATAAATCAGTTTGATCTGCAAATATGAGACTTTCATATAAGGCCACAGGGAGAAAGTGAATGATTGTTTAATTGCATGTCTAGGGATGCTGGGTCCAGGAGGTCTGCTGTGCAGCTTGGAGACACATATATATATCCATGCAGTCTGAGAACCGATTGCAGGATTACTTGGTTTTGGCCAGGATGACTCCTTTAGAGGCAATAAACTTACTAATTCAGTACAATCGCCACATAATCATATGTCCTATCCGTCCCAGAGGAATCACAAGCAGTAAGTGAACTGGCTTTACTGCACCATGTCATTACTGGGAAGCAAAGACTATCTGATCCCAGACTTCAGATGTGAATTGCACATTATCAAATCAGATTGACTGTGAGAATGGCTTGTGAATTATTAAGAACTGTGCAAATGTGGAAAACGTGACATATAATAAACCGAACTAAACAGAAGCTGCTCAGCCCATTATATGTCATGCATTATTCAAAACGTTGCATGTGTAAAATGTCAAGTTATACGAAGTGCTGCAGCACCACATTAAATCACCTACAAGACTATTTTTTGGTCAGTTTTTGAATCGCTCGCTATGTCAGCACCATCCAAGTGTGTTCAATTTCAGTCTTTCAACAGTTTCGTTAAGACCTCCGGCCCAAATCTGTCATCCACAATGACAAGATCTGCATTCACAGCCTTACATGGTGGCCTATGCCGGCTGCAAGCAGTAACTGATAACTTTTATGCTGCAATGGGAAGTTACGAGATTTAGTTTGCTCCATAGCCTGCCCCATGAACACCCAAGTAGGTTGTATTTAAATTAAAAAAGAGCTTTGCGATATAGCATACCTTAATTAGCCATGAAACTGTGGATTAAGATTAAGTAAGTGTCTGGCAAAATCTTTTACCCTGTTCTTAATCCTACTTATAACCCATATCCACTCTCAATTATGAAAAAATAAAATAAAAAAATATCAGTTTGACCAGAGGGGTAAGTGTGGGGAGCCGCTCATCCATTAAGCTAAAATGCCTGTGACAGGGCATCACTGCAGCCACAGACCACCTACCATGCAGGGCAGGCTGGAGGCAGCAACAACACACATACACACACACACAGTGCTCCCACCACCCCTGCATGTCAGATGACAAATCTACACATCTACAGGACACGGCACTTTCACACGATACACGGTGAAGTCACCAAAAAGGGTACCCGGCAGCCACCTTAATCGATATAAATCGGTTTTATTCGGCACCGCAGGTCTTGATATCACATTTTTTGTTCTGAAATAATCCGCCGGTGAGCCACTTGGGACAGGTTTGCCTGTAAAATGTGACTATCTGGTTTCCCAGCATCACCATGGCGCTGGGGAAGTGTGGGTCCTGGCGTGTCCTCATGTCCCTGAGACTGTTAGCTCCACCCTAACACTTCACACACAAGTCTGGGACGCTCCCTCCCATCATGGCTGTGCTCATCGCTCTCATCAATATTAAAAAAAAAAAAAAGAAGAGAGAGAGAGAAAAGGAAGCTGAACCCTACCCAACTTTTTGCTCCTCAGTGAATCTAAATCACAGCACAGAAACATATTTCCCAGACCTGAAAGACTATAAAGCAAACACTGTGGGGCTAATATCTATAATATCCAACGTGCCGGTGTTCACATATTTAACCTGAAGTATGGCTCCATCACAGATAAGATCTGAAAAGCCTGAGTTAAAAGTTTGCTTGCTTATGACAACGACAAATGGGACACACTTCTGCACTAGTATAGTATTGTGAAATGGTTATTAAATATGCTGCAAGGTCTTTTCTAGATGCATTTCTCCAAAGTTTGTCTGCAAACCCCCCCCCAAAAAAAACCCCCCAGATGAACTCTGCTGCTGCCTGTGCCTCATCCTGCACATGTCCATCAGCTAAACAATAGACTCGTTGTCACAACTTGTAAAATATGGCTCTGTAAATCCCAGCCTCGGGGTGAGACAACACACGCTCCATTAGTACCCCAAATTAATAATTAGCTGATGCAAACAAAAAGAAAAAAAGAATAAAAGATAATAGACTGCTGCTGGCTGCACGCACGAGACCAGTTTATTTTTGAGACCCCCCCCCCCCCCACCACACACACATATACAGTGTTTTAGACGTTTTGCAGACCACACTGTAAAGTCTCGCAGTGCTGAGATGCTGGCACCACATCGCACCGGGAGGATGGGTGGACCCCCAACAGTTGAATTTTTAACGCTCTGACGTCTTTCCAAAGTGACCCCCCCCCCCCCCCAAAAAAAACGTCCACACACAAGTGTGTGTCTGACATGCACGATCTGAGCTGCAGCAAGCTTACTGAACTCGCCTGCGATGTGACAAAAAGCAGAAGCATCGCTATAGAGATCTGGACGTCCCTTATCCTCCGTTTTACTTTCCATCTTATATGGGTATCCATGACCGGCCAGAGACGCCCTCGCCAAGTGATGAATGTTTGCTTTTTTTTTTCTTTTTTTTTTTAAAATTTAGATTAAAAGAAATGTCACTTAAACAAACGTCTGCTCAGGACAGGACTAAAAGCCAAAAAGTCCCAGAGAAAGAGAGAGAGAAGAGAGAGAGAGAGAGAGAGAGGGGGAGGTATCGTTATTTCTCAGGCAGCCATAAGTTTTGGTGTTGGGTTCCTCCTGCTAGTTGACGGATGGGACACCCAACCTCGCGCGCTCTTGCCTCTCCTTGTCTTCTCCTCCTCTGAGCTGTCCTGCACCACTGAGCCACCGATTAGAAGTGTCGCCCTGTCTTTCAGTCGTCACGTAGAGCCCTCAGAAATCCGAGGAGGTAAAGGGAAAAAAAAAAAACCCAAAAAACTTTCCCCCCCCCTCCTCTCCGGCTGTCACTCACCGCGCGGACAAGAGCCGGGAGCCAATCAGAGACGCCGGTCTGACAGAGACGGCCCTGCCATTGGCGGTGGGTGGAAACAAAGGCTGAGGGGGGGGGGAGTTTCACGCCCACTTCCAAGGACTCCCAGTCCCCTTTAATCTCCGCAACACCAAATCCGCTACTTCTCAAAAGACCCCTGGAAGCGCGAAAAGCAAATTACCTTAGAAACAAATGATGATCCTTATCCTTTCTCTCCTCCTCTCGCGTGGTTTCCGCTCCCTTTTCCCTTACCGTTGACAGTGGTTGAGTTAGTATTGTTGAGTTTGTAATGTATAGTAGCTGAATTAATTTAAGAGTAGGTGAGAAGAGGTAGGGAAAAAAGTGTACACTTCCTCCTACTCCTTTTCCATCCATCCACCCATCATCCACCCATCCATCCATCCACCCATCATCCAAACCGCTTATCCTGCTCTATGTAACAAATAATCTGATGCATGTGGAGATTTGCTCGCTGAGATTGATGTGTGGATTTGTTGATCACTTCAGATTATTGACAATGAAGTTTATCTGTATGTTGTATCCTGCTCATTTACATGTCCGCAATAAATCATCATCATCATCATCATCATTCATCTAAAACTTGAAATTCATCGTGTACCAACTTTATCATTTTAGAACCTCGTGAAAATCGTCATCATCATCATCCTCATCCTCATCATGATCTAAAACATTAAATTCATCGTGTACCAACTTTATCATTTTAGAACCTCGTGAAAATCGTCATCATCATCATCATCATCCTCATCCTCATCATGATCTAAAAGATGAAATTCATCTTGTACCACCTTTATCAATCTTGAAACACCATGACAGTCATCTTCATTATCAGCATCATCCTCATCATCTAAAACCTGAAATTCATCGTGTACCAACTTTATCATTTTAGAACCTCATGAAAATCGTCGTCGTCATCATCATCATCATCATCATCATCCTCATCGTCCTCCTCCTCATCATGATCTAAAACATGAAAATCATCGTGTACCAACTTTATCCATCTTAGAATATCATAAAAATGACAACAAATAACAGCGAGCTGTTGTGAATCGGAATATTCATTAGAAATCGCTGTATTTTATTTTTTTTACTACCTCATTGATTTATACTAAATGTTGTTTGTTCTTGTTTTTATCTTGGTTCTTTTTAATCATTTATCTTGTCTAGTGTTGCTGGTCTGAGAGTCACCAAAAGAAATGTCGTTGTGTCTACACAATGACAATAAAGTATCTTATCTTATCTTATCTTATCTTATCTTATCTTATCTTATCTTATCTTATCTTATCTTATCTTATCTTATCTTATCTTATCTTACCTTACCTTATCTTACCTTACCTTATCTTATCTTATCTTACCTTATCTTATCTTATCTTTGATTTTCACCCATGGTAGAATTGATTAGACCTCCATTAAGAGATCAAATCTGACACGTTTGACAGCTGGTGTGAGATTTATGAGGCGATGAGCCTTAACTTGACACCCATAGCCTTTATCGAGGGGAAGGCCCGCATGTTAATGACCACTAAAAACTATGTAGCATCATATTTCATAACTGTTTGGATCATCTGAGATTCGTGTATATTCGCTACGGTTGGGCCAATTTGTGAAACCAGACTTCGTCATCGGAGACCTTTATTTTTTTTTTTAAAGGCAGACTGTGAATCTAAGGTGAAATGTCATCATTTACATCTCATTTACATTATCTTTGGCAAACTCTTTATCCCATGGCATCTTAGAAGAGCCAGCAATCAGCAGATGAATTAAAGTGGACCCAAAGCGGCATCATTACATATTCACAACTGCATGTCTACCAACAGCATTCAGTGTAACTGTGCCTTAGATCACCAAGAGACATCGAATAGGAAAATTAAAATGCAAAATATATTTACATCCATACATATTAGTATATCCGAAATATCACGCCACGAGTGCACCAAGTGTCGAGTGCAGGAAGATTCATGGCTGGAGTTTAACTGACTTGTCAACTCACAAACCCTGCTTAAAGGGCGTGTGGGGATCACAGCAGCACCAGAAGAGGCACATTTCTAGGCCTTTCTTAAAGGAAGTACGCAAATCAGTCGCTCTGATGGACTTCATGACACCATTTTGGCGCCAGGTGAGAAAAAAGTCTGGACCTAGATAGAGCATGTCATTTTTTGTTGTGGGCACTGGTGGTGAATGGCCTTCTAGGCCTCGCTCTGATGTCCATCCATCCATCCATCCATTCATCTATTATCCAAACCTCTTATCCTGCTCTCAGGGCCGCGGGGATGCTGGAGCCTATCCCAGCAGTCACCGGGCGGCAGGCAGGGAGACAACCTGGACACACTCTCTCTCTCTCTCTCTCTCTCTCTCTCTCTCTCTCTCTCTCTCTCTCTCTCTCTCTCTCTCTCTCTCTCTCTCTCACACACCTAGGGACACTTTAGTACGGCCGATTCACCTGACCTGCATGTCTTTGGGCCGTGGGAGGACACCGGAGAGCACCCAGAGGAAACCCACGCAGACTCGGGGAGAACACGCAAACTCCACACAGAGGATGACCCGGCACAACCCCCAAGGTTTGGACTAGCCCGGGGCTTGATCCCAGGACCTTCTCGCTGTGAGGCGACCGCGCTAACCACTGCGCCACCGTGCCGCCTCTCTCAGATGTATGTCTGCTGAATGAGATCGTAAATTATACATTTTAAATTTCAGAGGAAGTCTTGAGAGGGTGAGTATGGGTGTTAGTATGGGTTTGCTGGTTTCTGCCTGGAACACCAGCAGTGAGGTTTTGGACTTCACGCAGGCGGTCCACGGCGTGCCAGCGTAAGGACACAGCGAGGGGAATGTGTGGGCACGTGCGCAAGCGGGAAACCAAGCAACTGGACGTCATCGTGGCTTCTGTGCAGCGGCTGAAGTCCACGAGCAAGGACACCGCGTATTGTGAAGTGTTTAGGGGCAGACATCTGACCCCTCCGTGATACACGGTACCACCTCCCCGTCAGGTATGACGAGTTACCAACAATGCCCAGGACCGGGCATACCGACGGTAGAATACATGTCGAATACGGCAGATAGGTCAGGGACTTAATTCATTAATTATTCAGGTTTAGATTCAGATTCAGATTCAGACAACTTCATTTATCCCGGAAGGGCAATTCAGTTTTACAATCTACCCAGACAATACAAAAAAAAACTCTGACAGGTGGCAATCATCAGTATGTCCGAGACAACAGACGGATCAGTAGACGGGATGGAGATGTAAACTGTCACCATCTTATCTAATTAAATAATTGATTAAATGTCCTTTAGTAAACCCTCTGAGGAAATTCAGTTACTGCAGATGAAGCCGTCCTAGCTGTGATCTGTGTAGCTAGGAGCAGCGGGCTGCTGCCTTCATGCTGCACCTAGGGACCAACGCCAGTGCTTTTTCCCATTGCCTTGCTCAGGGGCACAGACAGGAGTATAAACCCTACCATGCATGTCTTTTTTTTGGGGGGGGGGTTCCCCCCTTTTTTCTCTCCAATTGTATCTGGCCAATTACCCCGCTCTTCCGAGCCATCCTGCTCGCTGCTCCACCTCCTCTGCTGATCCGGGGAGGGCTGCGTGCCTCCTCCGGTACACGTGGAGTCGCCAGCCGCTTCTTTTCACCCAACAGTGAGGGGTTTCGCCAGGGGGACGTAGCGCGTGGGAGGATCACGCCCCCCCCAGTTCCGACCAGAGGAGGCGCTAGTGCAGCGACCAGGACACATACCCATATCTGCCTTCCCACCCGCAGACACGGCCAATTGTATCTGTAAGGGCACCCGACCAAGCAGGAGGTAACACGGGGATTCGAACAGACAGCCACATCAGGGAAATCGGAGCACGCGGAGAAAACCCACCTCAGATACGGGGAGAACATGCCAACTCCACACAGAGAACGCCCTGGGATGACCCCCAAGGTTGGACAACCCCGGGGTTCGAACCCAGGACCTTTTTTGCCGTGAGGCGACAGCGTTAACCACTGGGCCACCACCCGCCCAACTTGCTGGCAGCTTTGGATTTGTGGCGGGCCTGCAAGAAGAGCGGTGTGAGATGAGTTACCAGGTGTAAAACCAGACAGATTAGGACCCGGTTACCTTGTTTATGACATTAACCTTAACACAGTGCACCAGGTTACTTTAATAATATAAACACCATTTCTTAAAAGTAAGTATAAAATGACTCTATCTCTTGTTTCTTGTTTTAAAACTGGTGAAAAACCAATACAGGGGGAAATAAGGCCAAAAGGCTAAAAGGGCCTTGACCTTATCATTCAAACTAATTGCTGGATATCATAAATAAATCAGGTAAATTCATGGTTTATTGTCTTACCAGGCTGCGCTTCAAACTTCTTTGCGCTGAGTTTGCCACTGCCGCCCCGGAAACGGCCAAAAATGTTGCAGCCTTTTGTGCAGGCTGTCATACGGCTGGGCCGGTGGGAGGCAGTCTTCAATTAACCGGCCAGTAAAAGTTGCTGTTAAACGCAGCAAACACAAAAGCAACGTGTTAAAGACAGACCTCAGCAGGGACCACACCTGACACTGTCATACTGTGCCATCTGTGTGTGTGTGTATGTGTGTGTGTGTGGGGGGGGGTGTTAAAAACAAACACGCAATCACAGGAAAATTCACTCTACATGTGGTGGAAAGATGCAAAAGCTAAATATATTGCCGAATACCGAAGATGTGCAAGTGTCCGTGTTGGCTTTAAGATAACCACACCTGAAAGGCACCGAACATGCAACCTTCCAGGTAAGACGATCAAAGAAGGTTGAAGAGACTGTCCTCCACCAAAAAAAAAACGACCCCATTGGTCGTTTGTACAAGCAGCTTATTACGACCTATACTACGTTTTAAAGTTAAGCGACCTCTAGCGGTCGTGCTGCCAATAGCAATCTTAGTTACTATCCTAGACGGCGAAACAACACAAAAACGCACTCACTGCATAGTCTATTGTTCTCAAATTGATTTTTTATCAATATTTACTGAATACTTACTACTATTACTACAACAATATTTACTGACTGCTTACTACCATTACTATTACTACTACTACTGTACTATTAGCCTGGCTATAGCACACTGACATAATAGAAAGGATGTCAACAAGTAGATAAAAATCCACAATGCACAGAGGCGAAAAGTACCTGTGGCATATCTCCTGCCGCCGGCAGGGGCGCTATTTTAGGAAACGCTCCTCTGGGCCCTATTAGAGGGTATACGACCTATGTGGTCGTATGGGTTGAAGGACTTGTAGGAGAGACTACCACGTGCCTCCTCCGATACATGTGGAGTCGCCAGCCGCTTCTTTTCACCTGACAGTGAGGAGTTTCCCCCTCCCCCCGACCAGGCGCCCAGAGGTGGCGCTAGTGCAGCGACCAGGACACATACTCACATCCGGCTTCCCACTCGCAGACACGGCCAATTGTGTCTGTAGGGACGCCCGACCAAGCCGGAGGTAACACGGGGATTCGGACCAGTAACACGGGGATTCGAACCAGTAACACGGGGATTCGAACCAGTGATCCCAGTGTTGGAAGGCAACGGAATAGACCGCCACGCTACCCGGACACCCTGGATTCAATGTTTCATGAGAGATGCGTTTCATCATTCACCTAAAGTGACCTCTTCAGTCTCAACTGACTGAAGGTATCTCCACCCTTATAAACAATACAGTCCTCAAAAGGCTTCTGACCAGGAGTGTGATAATTGGTCTCCCAGTGCATAAAAGGAGGAGCAGGGATGTTGTTATATGCTGATAAGCAGCGTGCTGCCACATTAAGTGCTCCATTAAGGGCTTATGGATAGATTAGGTACCACACCAGAGAAGCCCCTGTTGTGCAAAAGCCGAGACATAAAGTTTGATAACAGGATGATTACTGTGATTAAGTATTTATTTCCGAAAAAAACACCCCAAAAACCTCTGCCCTTCTTCTCGGTTCCCTGTTTGTCCTGTTCTTTCCCAGCTCCCTTTGCATGTCAGCAGGCGTGACATGAAATGAAGGCATCAGTGTGTATGTGGTCCTTATCAAAGCCACGGTGCAGTCTTGCTATCCAATAAGCGAATGGCATAGCAGCAACAAAACCACCAATATAGATGAACACAGATATGATAATATAACAATATGCATGTTGATTATTGCTGCCTTTCTTACAGGTCCCAGGTAAGGGGGCGGGGCCAGTAACATTAAAGTGGGTCTGTTTTAAACAGAAAGAAAGCATAAAACAGGAGAAGTGGTTGACCTGTTGAGCAGGCTGGTGACGTCTTTATTTACTCATAAAATCATAAACTAATCTTTTCTTTATTCATCTCATCTTCTTATTTCTTTTCTTTTTTATATCAACAATAATCTCTTACATCAATATCTCAATTATCTGACATATACACACATTGTGACACAAACATTCCACTTGCACTAATGCAATAACTCAACTAACTGAATTGACCAACAGAAGCTACAATAGCTACAGTATGCTCTAGGTCCCCTAGTAACACTAGATGTTACAATAATACTGTTTCTGATACAGTTCAATAGTTCCATTGCTGCTTTACAGATTATCTGTATTCTACATATATTCCAAAAAGATAGATCAGCCTATATGTCAACAAAGAAATTACATCTTTATATAAAAAACACAAATAAGACTTAGAATAACCTGTGTACAACTAACGTTACACAGAAGCCACCTTAACTGGCTCATGAGCTGACCACATGTTACCATGGTAACCTTGGCGACTCTTGTTTTCACCGTAGCTCATAAAACCGCTCATTAAAGACAATATCATAACGTTTGTACATGTTTCTACATTCGGTTAAACCACAAAAGAAACCAAATGAGCCCAAACTAAACAAAACAACACTCAATAATGGCAAGAATCACCAGCCTATTCCTCAACACAAACCGGCACGCAGCTACGGGCATGACGAGGCAAGTTAGCTAACTGGCTAGCTAAGTAGCTAGCGAACTTTTCTAGTTCGACAAAATAAACTTTTTACTGGACATAAAGACCCAGAACTTCGTAGTTTGTAAGTCAAACATGTATACATTTGGTTCCTATATCATTCAATCATGCTTGGTGACAGTACATACCTGTTTTAAACAGAAAGAAAGCATAAAACAGGAGACGTGGTTGACTTGTTGAGCAGGCTGGTGACGTCCGAAGGCACGAGCCCACTGCAACACACTTATAAAAACACAATACTCTGCCAGACCAGCGCGCCCCCTTGTGGCGTGGAGACATATTGCCGCTGCAATACGTTAGTCTACGTAACAATGAAATAAATCTGGCTCCTAATAACAATATATCAAATACAATAACTTAAATCGTGACAACACAATTGTGAGTGTCACGCCATCGTGTCTTATCTCATTATATCTCGCTTTAAAAGTTAGATATAATTTCCATGAAACAT
This sequence comes from Lampris incognitus, assembly GCF_029633865.1. Lineage (NCBI taxonomy): Eukaryota > Metazoa > Chordata > Actinopteri > Lampriformes > Lampridae > Lampris > Lampris incognitus. Next base: position 33,428,197 of record NC_079222.1, read on the forward strand.
TTAGAATAGCAGAATTTACGTGTTTCATGATTTGATCAGTTGATCTTGACTAGATGTGGTTCAGTGAGTGTTCGGGCATTAGAAAACGACAACAGCATAGAATCCAGAGGTTCAATGTGTCAGTACAATATTTTTTTTCTTTCTCCCCAATTGAACCTGTCCAATTACCCCACTCTTCCGAGCCGTCCCGGTCACTGCTCCCCCCCCCCCCTGCCGATCCGGGGAGGGCTGCAGACTACCACATGCCTCCTCCCATACATGTGGAGTAGCCAGCCGCTTCTTTTCACCTGACAGTGAGGAGTTTCACCAGGGGGCACGTAGCGCGTGGGAGGATCATGCTATTCCCCCCAGATCCCCCTCCCCCCGACCAGGCAGTGGCGCCCCCAGAAATTTTTCATAGGGGTGGCCAAATGGGGCCACCGAAAATCTTGGGGTGGCACACCAAAACCAAAAGCCATGACTGAATTTCGGGAATTCTATGCTGCTGTTGTAGTATACTGTATAGCCTAGTGGAAAACTGTCAATATGAGAGTTAAGAAAATTATACATTATTGATTTAAATGAACAGCACCTAATGCAACATATCAGATAGAAGCATATTATGCATAATCAGAAGCATATTCTGCATATGCGACTCGTGGCTGGGGGGGCCAGCGGGGGGGGCAGGGATAGTATCAGGGTGGCCGTGGCCACCCCTGGCCACCGCTTGGGGGCGCCACTGCGACCAGGCGCCCCGGGCGACCAGAGGAGGCGCTAGTGCAGCGACCAGGACACATACCCACATCCGGCTTCCCACCCGCAGACACGCCCAATAGTGTCTGTAGGGACGCCCGACCAAGCCGGGGGTAACGCGAGGATTCGAACCGGCGATCCCCAGTGCTGGTAGGCAGCGGAATAGACCGCCACGCCACCCGGACGCCCGTCAGAAAAACCTATTGGCGTGCAGGGCGGGATTTAAGACACCGTCTTTAGAAGGGAGGAGTGCCAGGTAAATGAGCAGAGCAGGAAGTCCATTTAACGCGTCACGGAGCGACGACCTTTGCGCGGGTTGAGTTACGAGGTACTTAAGCTGCCTTTTACATCTTTCAAATCATCTCCCCAAACACCCAATAATTAATTTGTCTCACGGACTCTGTGTCGCAACAATCATCGGCAGCCCTGTGGTGAGGGTAAATTACAGAATGGAGCCGACACGCGGGTTTTTACTTTAATCTTCCATTTTTTTTTTTTTTCTACTAAACCTGATTCAGATACAGCACCCCCAGCTACATCCTGGCTACCGAACAGTGTCTGGCAGCTCCACACACACACATTTCTACATAACGCGGGACGTAAATCAAAACTTGGAATTTGGAATACGCGCGTGCGCGCCCGCGCGTGCGCGCGTGTGAAGGCATGTGAATGTACACGTGTGTGTGTGTGCGCTCGTTGCGCGTATCCCCCGTGTTGTATGCGGTCACGGCAGAGGGCGAGTTCAGGATACAAATGAGACATGTGCTCCAGCGGGGGGGGGGGGGGACCCAAAAGCTGACTCTCTCCCTACAAGAAGAAGAAAAAAGAGAGAGAGAGAAAAAGTGACTCAGACATCAGTTTTATGTTTTCTAATCACATCTCTGGGTAACCAATCTGCCCCGCGCTGCTATCTGAATGACAGATGTCTATTATCTCCAGGCGGCGTGGCAGATGTTTAACACGTTTTGGCGGTTCATTCTGTGCTGGATTTTATTTTTTTTATTTTTTTAAAGATTTAAAACGTTTTCAAGCATTTGGTTTTTATAACGTTAGTCACAAGTGTGAGGAGAGGAGTTTGCAGCTCGGAGTCCGGGGCAGATGTGCGCCGGTGCTGCTCTGCGGAGTAAAAGCCTGTTCGGCGTAACGCGCCATGACAGCGCGCCATATTTTCCACTTGCGTTCTCTGCCAGATTGTATCATGGCAGAGTACCACAGGCTTTCTGGAGGCGGCGGCGGCGGCGGCCGGGGGGTGGGGGTGGGGGTGGGGGGGTCTAAGCATGAAAGACTTGCCTGTTGAGTCCGGGGTGAAGAAAAGCTCCGAGGAGTACGCTTTCACTCGGGAGGATCACAACATTGTCTGTCGTCAGAGTTGAAAAAGCACAAAGGAGGTTTAATGACTCAGCCGCCTCACCTGTCTGCTCTTGCAGCCATACACGCTTTCATCCCTCCTTCACGCCATCCCTCCTTCACGCCATCCCTCCTTCAGCACGGGGCGCTGGAACGGCTGACAGGAGCATCTTTCTTCTCGCTTCAGATGTGAGGCGAACATAGAAGGACAGCTATGCACGTGCGGCCTTGCACTACGTAAGATGATTTTGCCACGCGCATTGAATTGAATGCTTGCTCGAGTCCTTACCTGAACTGACGCGGTAGAGTTGTAGTTTCTACTGTTCTCATATCAGAGCTCACACTACTCAGTCCTCAGAGCAACAAAGGAACAGGAAACGGCATTTTGGTATGTAACACACGTGGCACACTGTTGTATCACCTTAGGTTTGGAAGTCCCCCCCCACCTTTTGTACTCGGCCAATCACCCCACTCTGCTCCACCCTCTCTGCCCCTCTGCAGACTACCACATGCCTCCTCCGATACACGATGAATCGCCAGCCGCTTCTTTTCATCCGACAGTGAGGAGTTTCGCCAGGGGGACGTAGCACGTGGGAGGATCACGCTATTCCTCCCAGGTTCCCCCTAACCCCTGAACAGGCGCCCCGACCGACCAGAGGAGGCGCTAGTGCAGCGATCAGGACACATACCTAGTTCCCGCCCCTAGGTGCTAGGATTGGTCAGATCTTTCTGTCAGTGAACTTTCCGGATTCATCCTAGGAAAAAAAATATTCGCCTACCGTACACACACTCGGTTAAGTTGGCACAGTTAGCTTGGTTGCAAATGTGGCGAATGGCTAACAGTTAGCTAGCAAACATGGCTAGGGTTAGGGTGTTGCGCGTTCGCATCGGCCTTGACTGACAGACAGATCTGGCCAATCCTAGCGCCTGAGGGCGGGAACTTTCCGGATTCATCCTAGGAAAAAAAATATTCGCCACCCGGACGCCCATACATTTTGGAGTTTAAGGCTGCTACCTATCCTACAACTCTGTTATATCGAAAAAGTATGCTTAACCCAGACATTGTTTTAAGAACTACAGGGCATCACCCTAAGCACTTTTAAAATGCCATACGTGCAGCAGTAGATGTGAAATGAATATGAAATTATTAACATTATCGTTCTTCACGTCATCATCGGCGGTTACTAAGGGTTGAGTATGGCTGTCCTCCTTCTAGGTTCTTGTGGGTCTTCAGGTGGGATCCTTGCGGGAGGACACCTGTGCGTGACAGCTTTGTACGTGGAGTGGCTGACTCGCCTGCAGCAACCACATGGTCTTTGGCAGGGGGTGGCCGGAGTCCAATGGCGCGGAGAACCAAGACGCTTGAGGACCACCCTCTGTTGCAGCTTTCATCCACCTTCACTGCCGTTGTGAGCTGGAGACATCTTCTGCCAGTTCCGTCGTTGAAGTCTTTAATGGATCGCGCTTCGTCTGGAACCTCCCCCCTTGACCGGTCCGCCTTGCATGGGTGACCCTACCAGCAACCATAGGCATAGCTCTTGGGATCATTGGTACATGCAAGCTTCTCCACCCCGGCAAGGTGGCGATCCCGGAGAAGATCCTTCACAATGGCCTATAGTCTAGCATCTATTATGCAGTCATAATCCTAGAGCTTTTCGTATTTCATGTTATTCCACTTCGACAGAAAAGTTGGGTTTATAGGACAATTAAAGGGAGTTGTATCTGGATGCTTGCTCAATAACCCAGGTGAGAAAACCACAAAGATGAATCAGTTCATCTGGACACAATGTTTATTGAGAGTTCCATCACTCATCTCCATTTCATCATCTGAAACATGTCATCGCCTGACACCGAGGAGGTGACGCAGATGAATAAACGTGTCCAGATGAGCCGAATCGACCTTCTGCGATGAAAACAGAGTCAGTGTACCAAATTACCATCCACAGATTTGCTTTGCGGGTTTGTTTTTCTATTTTACTACAAACCAAGTAAAGATAAACTTTTGCCTCTGGTCGTAGCCCATTCAGCTGGGAAGTAAAAGCACACCCCAGCAGAGATCTGGTACGCATGAAAACAGGCCCCATGGCTGAAAAGCTTTCGGAGGAGTCGCCACAGCTTTCATGAGACTCTGTGATGCTGGCGCAGCGAGCTCCCATATGAGCGGGTTCTCTGTTAATGTGCACTATTGTATTTCCAAGATATCCGAGTTCATGCTCAAAAACCATCCCCCAGTCTGCAGCGGGAATTGTTCGGAGACCTGCTGTTGTCTATGTGCGTTAACGAGCCATTGTTGTTATTTTTTCATGATATTCTCTACTTGCGGAAAGTCCTAGCTAGGGCACAGAGACGCCACAAAAACCACTTGAAGATGTTATGCAAATAACGAGTAATGTATCCTTTCATTCCCCCCCCTTTTTTTCTCCCCAACTGTATCCGGCCAATTACCCCACTCTTCCGAGCCATCCCCGGCCGCTGCTCCACCCCCCTTTGCCGATCCGGGGAGGGCTGCAGACTACCACATGCCTCCTCCGATACACGTGGAGTCGCCAGCCGCTTCTTTTCACTTCACAGTGAGGAGTTTCACCAGGGGGGACGTAGCGCGTGGGAGGATCACACTACCCCCCCCCCCGAACAGGCGCCTCGACCAACCAGAGGAGGCGCTAGTGCAGGACACATACCCCCATCCGGCTTCCCACCCGCAGACATGGCCAGTTGTGTCTGTAGGGACGGCCGACCACGCTGTCAGGGTGCTGGATGTGATTTTCTCCGGATCGGCAGAGGGGGAGGAGAAATAGGGTAATTGCCCAAGTACAGGACACGGTGGCGCAGTGGTTAGCGCGGTTACCTAACAGCAAGAAGTTCCTGGGTTCGAACCCCGGGGTCGTCCGACCTTGGGGGACTTCCCAGGTCGTCCTCTGTGTGGAGTTTGTGCACGTTCTCCCCGTGTCTGCGTAGGTTTCCTCCCACAGTCCAAAAACAGGTAGGCCAGGTGTATCGGCCGTACTAAATTGTCCCTAGCTGTGAATGCGTGTGCGTGTATCGGCCTCGTGATGGCCTGGAGGCCCGTGCAGGGTGTCTCCCCACCTACCGCCCAATGACTGCTGGGATAGGCTGCAGCATCCTGCGACCCCGATTGGGCTAAGCGGCTTGGATAATGGATGGATTGATGGCCAAGTACAATTATACATGAGTATAACGAAAGAGTATCTCGATCCTAAAACTAGTCCCATCAGATCTTTTCAGTCCCCGAACTGAACAAACAAATCACATCAGGAACCTGTGCGGCAGTAAGACAGTGTTCTGCTGTACAGGAACTGTGCCACTAACCTGCTTCCTGTAAGTTGATGCATCACGTGTTGCATGACCCTTCTCGGCGCAGGGTCCGCCACCAGATCCCGTCTCGTGACGTCCTCCGTGAAGAGTTGTGCGCAACTGCCTTCATTCAATTCTGCAGGGCAAAACAACATAAATAAAAGCCCCGACCTCGCCGCCTGTTTTCTGAGGCATTAGCCAGCCATGTCTCCTTCCGCAGCCCCCCGGGCCCACCACGCCCTGGCAGCTGTCTGTAGTGGTTGCTGTAATTAAGAAAGAAAGTTTTACGTCCATGTATTTTTAAAAGACCGGTCCATTATATTCGCCACAAACTGTTAAAAGTCGGTTTGTCTCGTACCCGCAGAGGTTGGGGAAGCGACGCCACACAAATAAAATACTACTCCGCACACATGAAATGAGGAAATTTCAAGAATGTAGTACCAAATGGCACTTTATTACAGACGCAATTAACATACGCCGCGTTTTATTGGACTTCAGGCTCCGCCATATGATATTTTAGAGCAGTTCAGCATCAAAACCCACGTGTTGGGTAGAATGTTTGGAGATGGGATGTTCTGTTTTTAATATATTTCATGTTAACAAAAAACCCTGCCTTGAGAACGCACTCTAATCCGAGATATTGATCCAAATGCGTTTTACAAACAGTCGTTTAAAAAAAAATGCGGGAAAAAAAAGCAGCACCACTCACCTGAGTCAAATGTCTCTGGGTTATGATGCACCCTGACCTGACCAGACATGACAGTCTCTCTAATCTTTAATTATTCATTTATTCGACACAAATTCCGCTGCAGCCAAGTCTTGCAGGTGCACTATAGATCACATTCCTCCAAGGTCCAAGTTATGGAAGAACTGCTCCCTATCGTAGGTCTACATCTATTTAATTTGGTGAATCGTGCTATTTGCAGCTTTAGCCCCAAGCCTCTGGAATGATGCTCCCCCCAGTCCATTAGATCTGCTGAATCTTTGGACTGTTTTAAGCGTCTCCTAAAAACCCATATTTTCAGGCAAGCCTTTTTGTACCCCATGTTTTACATTCATTCAATTAATTATGTGTATTTATTCGTATTTTGTATATTGAGTGTATATTGGGAGGTGGCGAGCATTGGGCCAGATGTCCTACTTGCCAGGGCCTCAGCATATGGCCGCACCTACGCAAACGTGTCTGCAGCAGCACCTTCTCGTGGTACCTCCTGTTTTCACAAAGTCTGCTGCCAATCTAGGAGAAGGACAACTCTGATTTCAGATGAAGCTCGCCAGCCTGTCGGGCAGTTCATCCAGGAGAAGGACAACTCTGATTTCAAACCCCCGCTGCCTTGTGGGTGTACTCGTCTACCCTGAGGAAATTTCTGCATCCGTCTCCATTGCCAGTCGTCTCGCTAGTCTTGCCACCGGTAGTAGGTGGTCTCGGATGAGAGAGTGTGGTTGATGATGCGCAACTCTTCCTCACTTTAATCCCTGCGCAAGTCATCTAGTCATCCATCACAGGATGGCTAGATGATCCTCGTCGCTGTGACGGACGAATAACAACATATTGAGTGTAAAGCACTTTATAAATGTGTGTTTTTAGAAGTGCTATATAAATAAAACGGTGCTTGCTTGCTTGTCCCTGCCTCGTTAAAGGTAGCAGCTATTAATCCAAACGAAGGCTCAACCTGAAGATTAAAAAAAAATCAAAACAGAATATATTTTCTATTTTACCTTTTTTCACAAAAAATATATAATATATATATATTAATCAATAGCTTAATATATATTATTAAGCTATTAATCCAAACGAAGGCTCAACCTGAAGATTAAAAAAAAATCAAAACAAAAATATATTTTTTATTTTACCTTTTTTCACAAAAAAAAAAAAATAATATACATTAATTAATAGCTTAATATATATTATTAAGCTATTAATCCAAACGAAGGCTCAACCTGAAGATTAAAAAAAATCAAAACAAAAATATATTTTCTATTTTAACTTTTTTCACAAAAAAAACACTAAAAAATATATATATATATATATTAACATACGCTATCCTAATTTCACAGTACATGAAATATCTGTGGCAGGGCTTCAGTTCACTCAGTCTTTGCAGTCAGGTCATAGTTTAAAAGCTTCCACAGCGGTGAAGCAGACATGATGCAGAGGAACAGGATGTCATTCCGGGACCCAGTGTTGTCATTCCTGTCATTGCATGTAATGTCTTATTCATTCTCCACAACTCAGCTTTGAGTCTGGGCTTTGTGTTTTTATAACAACCAAAAATGTATTGACTCTTAGCTTGTGGAATTCATCAGGGAGGCCATGGAGAAGAAGCAGCACAAAAGTCTGGATGAGTGCTAAGTAAATGGATAAAACGGGAATCAGCCGCAGGTCAATAACCTTAAAAAAGGAGTCTGTAATGGCCCTCTTGGTGCAAGGAGCTACCAGCACTGATCACCCAGGTAGAGGATGTAGAGGTGATGCAGCCCTACATGCATCTAAAGATCAAGTCCAATGCTTTTCAATTCAGTCAGACAAGTATTAATGTGGGAAAAAAATACGGTTATTCTTGTCATTTCAGAATCAGAATCAGAATCAGAACCAATCACATTTATTGGACATGTAAGTCTGCACTCACGTGGAATGTGACTCCGGTTTCGTGGCTCTCACAGTGTACTTAACATAGAATAACAACACCACAATACAACAATATTCATACATGCCGAGCCCATTCTCACTCCCAATTCGTCACACATGGACGCTTTTTGAGGACGGCCTCTTCGTCACTGTCAATGCTCTAGGTGCCCCTTAACGTCAACGTTCAACGTGGAGGGACTGAGATCACTCATAGGCACACAAAAAACAACCCTAACACTAACACTAACCCTAACACTAACACTAACACTAACCCTAACCCTAACACTAACCCTAACCCTAACACTAACACTAACACTAACCCTAACACTAACCCTAATATTAACACTAACACTAACACTAACACTAACCCTAATATTAACACTAACACTAACACTAACACTAACCCTAACACTAACCCTAACCCTAACCCTAACCCTAACCCTAACCCTAACACTAACCCTAACATTAACACTAATACTAATGTCATCACATCAAAATGAGTTATATCTCACACAAATCAATGTTTTTAGAGAACAAAAACTCATCCCTGGTGCCATCACGTAATTTTAACACAACACATTATGGGCCACAACCACGTAAAGCGAGTGTTAAGAGGTCGTGGTCATTTCACATATTTCTGTGAGCCCATGTTGATGAATGCACACATATAAAGATAGATTTACACTCTCTCCTTCTATAAAAAAAAAACAGTAGGGATAATCTCGAATGTTTTTTTGTTTTGTTTTGTTTTTCTTTGTTTTCCTTTGTTTCTTTCTTTTTTTTGCAGACGTGGACAAGGACGTGGACAAAGACACTGCATGGATGAGGCCGCCACAAACTTGAATTCGTGCCACCATCTTCCCACACTGGTACTGGGTGAGGCCGCTGCAAACGTGGATTTTAGCTGCCATCTTCCCACAGGTTGTGATCAGGGTGTGACGGGTCTGCAGTGATGTTGACCGGCCGTTTCCTTATTCTGGATATGTAAAAGTACTGAATAGTAGAAAATCATTGGTAGGTTGGTACCAATGACTTTCTCTGCAGACTTAACTGTCTGTTGTAGTATGTCCCTGTCCTGTTTGGTGGCCAAACCAAACCAAAACAGGACAGTGCTGGATGTGCAGAGGACAGACTGCATTATTGCAGAGTAGAACTGAACCAGCAGTTCCTGAGGCAGGTTGAACATCTTGAGCTGGTAGAGAAAATACATCCTCTGCTGGGCCTTTCTGATGATTGTCCTGGGAGATTGTGGAACCCAGAAATCTGTAGGTTTTCTCCACAGACACCATGCTGTTGAGTATGGTGTGTGTGGGGGGGGGCGGTTTTAGGGGGAATCCTCCAGACGTCCACTGTCATCTCCACAGTTTTGAGAGTGTTCACCTCCAGGGTTTTATGGCTGATCAACCTTCTGTCTATATGCAGACTCTTCACCATCCCGGATAAGGCCAATGATGGTCGTGTCATCCACAAACTTCAGGAGCTTAACAGACGGATCTCCTGGGTCATTTGCGTAGAGGGAAAAGAGTAGAGGGGAGAGCACACATCCCTGGGGGGGGGGGGGGCATCAGCGCAGACTGTCCGGGTGCTGGATGTGATTTTCTCCAGCCTCACCTGCTGCCTCCTGTCTGTCAGGAAATGTTTAATCCAGTAGCAGATATGGGCTAGTACAGCGAGCTGGGTGAGTTTGGAGTGGAGGATATCTGGGATGATGGTATTGAACGCTGTACACAAGTACACAAACAGGACCCTTGCATGTGCCCTAAGGGAGTCGAGGTGTTGAAAGATGTACTGCCATCCCATGTTGACTGCATCATCCAATGACCTGTTTGCTCGGTAGGCAAACTGCAGGGGGTCGAGCAGGGGGCCTGTGATTCCCTTCAGGTGGGCCAACACTAGTCTCTCAAAGCATTTCATGGCCACAGACGTTAGGGCAATGGGCCTGTAGTCATTTAATCCTGTGATACAGGGTTTCTTGGGGACTGGGGTGAAAGAGGAGTTCTTGAAGCAGGAGGGGACTTCACACAGCTCCAGCGATCTGTTGAAGATCAGTGTGAAAACGGAGTCCAGCTGATCAGCACAGACATCCAGACAAGAGGGTGACTCACCATCCGGGCCCAGTGCCTTCCCGGTCCTCTGTCTCTGGAAGAGGTGGTGTATGTCCTCAACACAGATCCTGAGTGCGAGTGAGGGGGTCGGTGGGGAGGGGAGAGGGGCTGGCAGGGGGTGCAGTTGGTTGTGCGTTGCGGCCGGAAAGGGTTAGGGGTGTGAAAATGCGCTTATCAACCCTGCAGTAAAACCCATTTAGATCGTCAGCCAGTTGATGGTTCACTGCAGTGTGGGGGGATGGTCTCCAGTTGTTGGCAATGTCTTTCAAACCTTTCCAGATCGATGCAACTTTTTAGTGTAGCACCTTTTTTGCCACTCTGATCTCCTTTGTGAGTGTATTTCTGGCTTGGTTGTACCGGATTCCAATCCTGTAGGCTTCCTCGTTGGCCTGATGACACCGCTTGAGTTCTGCTGTGGGCTTATTGTTGTTAAAGGTACAGAAGGTTGTGGTGGGCACACACATCCTCAGAAAAGCTGATGTAAGAATTCACAGTGTCAGTAAGTGCATCCAGGTCTGTAAATGCAGCTTCAAAAACACTCCAATCAGTGTAGTCAAGGCAGACCTGGATCTTCAGTTCTGACTCATTGGTCCATTTCCTCACAGTTTTAACCACAGGCTTTGCAGAGCTTAGTTTCTGCCTATAGGTTGGGTAAGACAGTTATCAGAGAGGCCCAGGGCTGCAGGGGGGGGGGGGAGAAATAGGCATCCTTTAATATTGTGCAGCAATCATCCAGTGTTTTTGTCCCTAGTGGGACATTTAACATGCCATCTGTATTTTGGCAGTTCATGGTTGAGGTTTGCTCTGTTTAAATCTCCAAGGGTAATGACAAGGGAGTCTGGATATCTGCGCCTCATGCTTGTGATTTGATCCACCAGGTGTTTTAACACCTCTTTAACACAGGCCTGGGGTGGGATATAGACACCGACCAGAATAAATGATGGAAATTCCCGCAGTGAATAAAATGGCTTACAGTCAATGAAAAAGGTCTCTAAGTGGGGGCTGCATGGTTTTTTTCCCGATAGCTCCATTTCACGGTCCTTTCAGATGAGTTGGAACCGCAGCAGATGAAGTGTACTGTTAGGTAAGTGCTCACTAAGCCAGGTTTCAGTGTGGCAGATCTGGAAAAGACTGAGTTCCTTCCATTTAGGAGCAGCAGTTTGCCCATCTTGTTGGCCAGAGAGTGGGCATTCGTCAGGTGAACCGAAGGCGTTCGTAGTTTAACTAGCTCGCCAGCTCATTTCCCCCCATTGGCCTCTCCGCCGGGGCCTGTACAGAGCTGCTCCTACTCCAGCCAAAAGTTTGGCAAGACTTTTGGTAATGTTGAATGTTTTACCAAAAGTTTGGCAAGACTTTTGGTAAAACATTCAATTAAAGTTGATAAAAAAAGTCTGTCCAGTTTGTCCAGTGGACAATTTGAGGCTTAAAAGTTCTTCCCTGCTGTATGTGATCAGTGAGTGGGTGCTGGAAACTAAACAAATAAACAAAAATAGAACAAGTACAGAACCGAGGCTACCGTCCGTGGCGCCCTTTCGCAGCTTCAAAAGTTTCATCCGATGTTTTAGAGCCAACTGGAATTTAAACTCTCAAAGTGGATATGGCAAAAGTACAAAGCTATGTGGTGTCAGTTATTGTGAAGAAGGTAAAGCATATTTTTGGAGATGTGTGCTGAAACAGCACCGAGTCCTCAAGCTGCAGAGTGGGCATTCCCATGATAATATCTGAGTGACAGCTGAAAGTCAGCATTGCTTGCCAATGCTGACTTTCAGCATGCCAACTTCTGTTTTCATACAGCAACAAATGATATTACGAGGCAATAAATCACACAATTTTCATTGTCTGACAGTTATTATCTGCTAAGTTTATATGCCACACAGACAGTGACTGCACCAAAAAACTTGGGCTGATATTAATCAGTGATATTATATATTAAAACAAATGTTCAATAAAATATATATTTGTGCTGTATCAGCGTTTGTGGGACTACCCCCTGGCTTCAACAGCAACTGCAAAAACTAAACTGCTTTGTTTCTCACCCCCAGCTGATTAATGCAGCTGGTTTGAGCTAGCTAGTGTTAGCTACAGAATATGGCTAGTTACTCACTAAAGCCATTATTATTAGCCTTGTTAAACAACATTATAAATCTATTACGATCAACAAGGGAATCCAAATATAGAACAGGCATCCAGAGTACAATGCCTGAGAAAAGGTTTATAGGCACTTCCCAGGGAGTGAAGGTGGGTGGAGGTGAGGATTACGCAGGTGAAGGCGGGGGGCAGAGGGAAGCTGGCGGCTGGTGAAGCAAGGCAAAGCGGAAATGAGGGCAGGGGTTGGAAGCGTGGCTGGATGGCTGATCGGCAGGCAGATAAATGAACAGGAAAACTGGCAGGTATGCAACGACCATGTGGTGCAGGGGAAGAGAGTTTAGCACAAAGATCAACAATAACACAAGAACAAAACTTGAAATACACAATTCTAAGTGGACTTGGAATGTGATCTACCACACTGGCTAAAAACAAACAAAAAATAAAATAAAAAAATAATCTGGCAACAAGTGACTGAAGAGATAGATATGCTGTTGAGCTGATGAGTAGATGGACTGCACGTGTGCAGGCTGAACAGCAACCACGGAGCCAGGAGAGAGAGCGGAGCACCACGCCCACAACTAACACAAACACACAGATGGGAGCACAGGAGACACAGGGAAAGGGGAAATACTAGAAACACAAGGAATGAACTGGAGGTACGGCTGTTACCATGACAATATTGCTACCATGGTCTGTGACTCAGACCTTTAGAGGCGTGAAGGTTAACATCAGGTACAAAAAAACACACATTCAAGTTCTTATTTGTGCATTGTTGAGGATTTTTGGTTGGACTCCAGGCTTCAAAATCAGCTGAAGACAGAAGCCACTTTGTTTCTGAACCCCGGTTGATAATGCACAATGGAGAAAAGTGGAGAATGCAACTCCACACTGTAAAGTCTGACATGGCACACCTCACTAAAAACCTCACCAATACACCTTTGGTCCCTGCAGGGACTCCTCACTACTGCGCCCAGCCGCAGAAGATCTTAACTTAGACACTGTCAGCCAGCTGAAGTTGGTGCAGTACCCGCATATGGTTGTGTTGTGGCATTGGCTACTGAACCTGCTCTAAGGGGCAGTTAAATAAAATTGGTGATTGGCTATTATCCATGGATCTAGATGGGTAACATGATCCATACATAACTGTAGAAGTTAGCATGGGGCCAAAATGGAGCTGCATTGTGTGGCCATGATTTGGCTGTTTCCCATGGCCAACACACTATATCAAAATGAACAAATTAAGTTTCCTTTATTAATCTCCTTGGAGAAATTCAGTCAAATTAACCCATCCTAGCTGTGATCTGTGTAGCTAGGAGCAGTGGGCTGCCGCCTTCATGCTGCGCCTGGGGACCAACTCCAGTTCCTTTCCCATTGCCTTGCTCAGGGGCACAGACAGGAGTATTAACCCTAGCATGCGTGTTTCTTTGATGGTGGGGGAAACTGGAGCACCCGGAGGAAGCCCACCACAGACACGGGGAGAACATGCAAATTCCACACAGAGGACACCTGGGATGACCCCCAAGGTTGGACAACCCCGGAGTTCGAACCCAGGACCTTCTTGCTGTGAGGTGACAGTGCTAACCACTGGGCTACCGTGCAGCCAGAATAAGGACCCTCTTCTTCTAAACAAGTGGTGTGTAACGTGCTTTTGAAGATTGTCCTTCTGCATGCTCAATAATCGAAGTAGGGAAATCACAGAGAGGCAAATCAGTTCATCTGAACACAATGTTTATTGAGAGAAACGTTTCTTCACTCACCTAAGTGTCCTCTTCAGTCTCAACTGACTGTAGGCGTCCCCATTATAAACAATAAAGTGGCATAACGACCGGAACCAACGATCACTTTCACATGCAAATTGCCGCGACCATGAACTAGAATTACAATGGCCACGTGTACTCCTCACAGAGGATTGGGGAATGGTCGCAATCACAGCATGCTAAGATGGCGACAGATGTACTATATGTACATACTACAGATGTAGTACATCTGTCGCCATCAACTCACGGGGTCTCTGAAGTTCGTTTGGGCCGTACTGATGTTCTCTATGACGATCACCGGGAAACCATCACGTGGATGTTTACTCACATGAAAGTATGCATTAAATGTGTCTTCAAAAGACGACAACTCTCACAACAGAGGGTTGGACTCTCCTAACTCCTCATCTTTGAAGAATTTCCTCAACCCATACGTACCTTTCTGGTTTTCTTTTACTTTCTCCGCGCAATGTACAGCAGTAACAGGTCATCAGTATCCATTTTATGCATCAATATCCATTTTCCTAAGCTGCCAACACCGCTGGAGCGCACAGCGCATGCTCGGCACCACTGTTTACAGAACCTTATCATCCATCAGTGTGGATGTCACGTCACATCACATCACATCGCATCACGTCACGTCACGTCACGTCACGCCACGTCACGTCACGTCACATCACGTCACGTCACGCCACGTCACGCCACGTCATGTCACGTCACAACATGTCACGTCACGTCAAGTCACGTCACAGCACGTCATGTCACGTCACGTCACATCACATCACATCACATCACATCACATCACATCACATCACATCACATCACATCACATCACATCACATCACATCTTTATAGTTACTGTCGTTGGTGTGGACAGCCTCTACCCAGGGAGCGCTGGGGCCACTACCCTGGTAGAGGATGTAGAGGTGATGCAGAACGAGTTACGTCACACACAAACTGTTCCCGTTCTCACCTGCCTGCTTGTCTTTGTCAGCGGCTGGTCTGAGCAATGTTACGTTAATCTTCCAACAATACCCTGAAGGACAACTGGACATAGAGTATAGAAGGATGTAGAGGCGCTTAGTTCCTGTGGCACACTAAAAGTAGAGAGAAGAGAATGCATGGGATACAAGGACCTAAGGGCATCCAGGCCTGACGACTTCGAAGCTAGTCAAATATGTTTTACTCTAATAACCGAAATGGTTCTCCCCTTGATGAAATACATGTATGCTGTGAACATCTGCAATATCTTCTAGTATATTTTATTCACTGTTGAAATCCTGAAAGTAATAATGATGGGGGGGTCGGGGGGGGGGTATGGGGACTCCGTAGCCAAATGGTTGTAGCGCATGCCACGTGTCCGCAACATCGCCGGTTCGATTCAAGCAGGTGATCTTTGTTGCAGGTCATACCCTTTTTTCTCCACCCACCCCCCCCCATTTCCTGTGTATCTCCACTACCTAACAAAAAACCTAAAAGTACCAAGTACACAAATAAATAAATAAATAAATACATGTGAATAAGAGGTACTGTTTTTTCTACTTCAAACCTTGCTCTTTTATTGCTTGTACACAACCAACGAAATGTCAGCAGGCAGAGCTTAATCACTGAGAGGAGGCTTACGGCAGACCCTAATGAAGTGTTGCGGTTTGAGGACAAGATGCTTATGAGTAAATACAGGCTACCCCCCGCCACGCTCCTGCAGTCAGCCGAGCAACTGCGACCAGCTTTGGAGAGGTCGACCCGGCCACAGGGGGCTCTCCGGTTGTGGTGCAACTGACAAATGTGCTTTGTTTTTTTTTACTTGAGGAGGTTTTCAAATTGAAGTGGCTGACATAGCAAACACATCTCAGCCCGCAACGCACTTTACCCCAAGTGGCACTTAGTGTTGTCGTGTGGAGTGCGGGGGGGGGGTGTGTGCCGAGGGTGTCTGGCTGGAAGAGCTGGCGTCGGATCAGCTGGGGGGAACCTGGTCTGCTGCATCCGGTGGGCACAAGGCCCACGGCCCCCGCCTGGAGCTGTGCACGAGGTGGCAGCACCGAGGGTGGTCTGACAGGGCGCGGAAGCGGGGGCAGGCTAAGCTAACTGCTAGCCCATGTAGACTGGCAGTTCCGACAGTCATCCCGGCTGGCGAAATGTTAGATAAAGTGTTTCTGATTCCTGATTCCTTAAGGTTGATGAGCGATGTCGGATTGTGTATTTAGGACATCCTGACCTAAGAAAAGATAGGATGAAGTAAGATAAGATAGGACTCCTAAAGTTAGTTAGGATTTGCTTCTTTAATTGGGAAGAAATCCTATCATAGATTCTTTCTATCGTGACTTAAGACCTAAGATAGCACGTTTCTGTAATATGGCTGCTCCCAACTTATATATATATATATATATATATATATTAGGAAACCATCAATGGTGTTAAGAAAAGTGCTCAACAAATGAGGAGCGGAATATATATAACATTTTGTTAAAAGAAACAAACAACGGTAGCGGAAAGTGCTCAACAAATAAGGAGCAAAACAATCCAGTGAGTCAAGTAAATTCTTCATGAGACAGCCCAAACCTGTTTCATGCCATAAGCAATCATCAGCTCTCAATAATTATGAATCAATTAATTAACTAATTGCCAATTAGCACGTCGATATTATTGACAGGTGATGATTGCTTATGACATGAAACAACAGGCTTGTACTTTCTCATAAAGCATTTACTTGACTCACTGGATTATATACGTATATTTCCCCCGCAAAGAGAGTCAAAATTGGTGTAACTAGGACATTGGCTACCAGGCCATAGGCTATCACTGGTTTGTGAGAGCTGGGGGGAGGGAGGGAGGGAGGGAGGTGGCTGCGGATGCAATGTGATTGACACATTCCTCCCTCAGCAATTCATTGTGCATACAGTAAATGCGAGCCTGCATTTACTGCCATTGGTTACTCCATGGATTTGCTCACCGATGGTTGGATCATATTTCGCTGCCCTTGCCTATTGCGTAGTTCCCCTATATGGATGCGCCGGCAGTGGCTGCGAAACCGATGGCGCAAAGGTCACCATCCATCCACCCATCGCCGTTTGTCCTTAATCAGGGTCGCCGGGGATGCTGGAACCTATCCCAGCAGTACCCAATGACTGAAATTGCCACCATTGCCATGCCATGCCACCATGCCCAGGCCCCGGCAAGTTTCCAAACTGGGCGGCTGCCCATGTTGCCCATACCTAAATCCACTACCTGTACTATCACCAAAAAAACTTAACTTATCGAGGCATTTAAACTCATCTAAATATGTTATTTTGATCTCTCTCTCGCTCTCTTTTTTTAGTTAATTACAATGTGGTGTGATGTGTTGACTTGTGTCTTTTCGCTCGCATCGGATTAGGAACAACTCCCTAAAAATAACCTTTTGACAAACCGCCGATAACAGCCAAAAGGCGGATTAGCTGACGTTTTGTTTTCGGAACAGGCAGGTCTAAAATGGCTTGCGCCTTGGCAGTCCCTGGTCTCTCTGAACCTACGGATCTACGGAGACGGAACTGACGGAGATACGGATGTTGTTTAATGGGGTTTTCCTCACCAGTGTCTACATCATGGGTTATCAAATGTGTTAAGCCAGGGGTATCTCTAAACAGAGGACTATACTGATCCACTAGATGTTATACATCCTCTTTCTGCCCTGTGGTGAGATGACTCAGTGACCCTCTGAGATTGGCCATGACACGAGAATTCTTAAGCCTAGCTGTAACTGGTTAAACTGACCCAACTCTACCATCCTCACCCTCCTCCTCGTCCACAGTAACCTGAGATGTTATACACACAGTGTCACGAGTATAATAAGCTTTCAAGAGATCGATGTGACATAGTTGTGAATTCTGTCTCCGGTCGAGTGTCTCAACAACATAATTACAATCGCCCACCTTCTTGATAACCTTATATGGACCATAGAATTTCACCTCCAGCTTACCCTGGTTGTTACCCACGGGCAATAACTCCAGAACCTGGTCTCCTGTTTTGAAGGTGCGCTTCAATGCCTTTTTGTCATAGCGAGCCTTCATGTTCCCCTTAGCTGCTTCCACGTTACTCCTGGCCAAGTCACAAGCTGCTTACAGCCGGTCCTTGAAGGACGCTTCATACTGCAAAACCCCCACCAGGAGCACCTCTCTGCAAAGCTGACTGCAACAGCTGTTCTTTCAGTGGTCCTCTCATTTGATGTCCATAAACCAGCTCGAAAGGGCTAAAACCTGTACCCTCATTCACAGAGTCTCTCACAGCAAACAATAAAAATGGTATAGCTACATCCCAGTCATTTGAGTAATCAACACAACAGGTCTTAATCATAGACTTTAAAGTCTGACGGTACCTCTCGAGCGCACCTTGGGACTGAGGATGATAGAAAGGTGACAAAATGTGTTAAACTCCCAGCTCGTGCACCACTTCCTGGAATACACCAGAAGTAAAGTTGAGCCCACCATCATGTTGGACTTCTAGTGGTAAACCTACTCGAGAAAAGAAATCGAGCAGAGACTCCACTATGACCTTGGTCTTAAATGATTTCAAGAGCACAGCCTCCGGAAATCTGGTGGCAACATCCATAATAGTCAGGAGATATTCATTCCCTTTCTTAGTTTTTGGCAAAGGGCCAACACAACCAATAAGTACTCTAGAGAAAGGTTCTTCCATGACAGTTAGAGGGCAGAGATGAGCAACCTAAATTTTCTGGTTGGGATTGCCCACAACTGCAGACACTAAAGACTCAACTGGCCGTGTCTAAGGGTGGGAAGCCGGATGTGAGTATGTGTCCTGGTCGCTGCACTAGCGCCTCTTCTGGTGCCTGTTCGAGGGGGAGGGGGAACTGGGGGATATGGCGTGATCATCCCATGCGCTACGTCCCCCTGGCGAAACTCCTCACTGTAAGGTGAAAAGAAGCGGCTGGTGAGTACACATGTATCCGAGAAGGCACGTAGTAGTCTGCAGGCCTCCCCAGCGACCAGGACGACTCGGAATAGTGGGGTAATTTGATGGGTACAATTGAAGAGAAAAAAAAGGGGGGGGTGTTATGGTGTTATAGGGTTTCGTAATGAATTTATGCATTTCGTAGCACAAAAGGCATTCTGTCTGGAAAAAGGGGTCTGTTACACTTGGCGCCCAATAAAATCACTGGTAACTTTATTGGGTGAAGTTATGCGAGTAGGCCTACCAAAGGCTACAAAAACTTAAGCACTGCTGAAATAGTAAACACCTATGCACCGACTTATTTTGAAATAAAGACTTAAAATAATTTACATATTTGCTGTGAGAGCAGCAGGGTTTCAACTGCATCCACTAAATCAGCATCTCTTGTTTGCCAAATGTAGATTCAGTGGAATGGCAGGCTGTAAACGCAGATTTAAACGATTCAAAGAGATTGTTGTGGGAAAGATGGGCCAAAAGTTGATCAGCTGCAACTCATCAAAACATTTGGTTTCAGCCAAGTTTCACATCGGCCGAGCATATCACAACTGCGCTCCAAGATCAAGTCATTTACCGGCATCGCTTTGCTCGACAGTGATCTGGTATTTTTACATTTTCAGGAGTTGTGTGGTACTAGAGTTTGTTGGGATATGCCTTTGATTGGGGCTAGCAGTAGATGAGGTAATTTTTAATTGGGGCAAGATGTCTAAGGGTAGCAACAGAGGAATTGGGAGGCCTCCTCCTCATCAAGGAAACATACAGTTGTGATTTGGTCAGATGATTTGTGATACACCTTGCCACTGCCATAAGTAGATATATAGAAATTAGATTGTTTGTGGTTAGCTTGCTGTCTGCTAGAAAACTTGCACGCGACACAAAGGGTTAAGGAGATCTCAAGCTGATAAACTACACTATCAATCTAATGACCTACACTATCACAGTTAACCATGCTCAACCACTGACTTATTAGTAGACTTCAAACCCACACTAAAAGTGTGCCTCGTAGGTTCTCTAATTGCCTGCGGCCTGCCATGCCTTAAGTCACAAGTGTCAAGCCTGTTGTAAGCAACTTATTTATATTCCGAGATAGAATAGCAGTGCCTTGCCCAGTAGGATGGAGGCCATCAGCTTTCAGCAGGCTGAGTTTTCCTCAGAAGGAGGGCCAGGTATTTAAAAATACAAAATCTTGCTCTTTACAGAACCAAGCCAGCCAGCGGTTCAGTGAAGCTTGCCTACTATGAGTGTCATTAGTACCCCTCATGGGAAACGGACCAGATAGACTTAATCGAGGCCAACTCATTTTTCTGGCAAGGTCACGAGTCCTGGTTCTGTCTTTATGTGTGCTCAGTAATCCAGGCACGAAAACCCTGTGTGGTTTATAAGGGTGGGGATACCTGCAGTCATTTGAGACTGAAGAGGTTAGATGAGTGATAAACGTTGTGTCCAGATGAACTAATTCAATTTTCTGTGAAGTCTTAGCTATGCTTTTCTTTATGATATCAGGTTATTCCATTCTAACATTATTGGTGCTGACATGAATAACAGGGTTGCTATACTTAGTGTGCTTCATGTGCCCAGTACCCTGTTTTTGCCTACATTATTCTCGCACCCTAAGATTTATTTCAGTGTTGGTCACTCTGGCCCCAGGTAAACAGAGAACAGTGGCTGGTGATGCGAGTCTTATCCAGTGGGTAATGGAGTCCCCTGTTACTAGTGTAACGTAGCTCAATCAATGCCCGCTGCGGGATTCGATCCAAGGCGCACTGCACCACAAGGCGACATTGCGGCCCCTTTAGCTGAGCGGTCAGCAATGTCGCCTTGCGGTGTAGTGCACCACGGATTGAGTCCCTCAGCGGGCATTGATTGAGCTATGTGACGTTGGTGACAACGGTGGGATCCGGAAGCGTGCAGATCCTCATAAGTCTCTTCGGAGCGCGGAATGACACAGTGCGAGGGCGCGCTTCCAGGAGAAGGTGACTACTGTAAACTACAAAAGACTCACTGGCCGATTGGCTGAGGGGTCGGCCCCTTAGCCGAGCTGTCAGTGATGTCGCCTTGTGGTGCAGTGCACCTCGGATCAAATCCCGCAGCGGGTATTGATTGAGCTACGTTACATTAGTGTGGGTGTCTTAGCAATGACTGCAGGGGCAGAAGAGGCAGACTGGTCAACAGGACTACCAACAGGGCTGCCAAAACAGAAAAACGGTTTGTAGTTAAGAGGGGTGAGTGCAAACCAGGCCACAGAATTGAAGGCCTGCTCAAGCGTGCAATCTTTCCCCATGGGACAAGGATGAACTCCGCATCATCTGCCTACGAGATTATGCTAACGCCATCGCTATAAGTAGCAGGCCTGCCATCAGGCCTGGGGTGAAACGTATCTGTCTATTGTAGTGAAAGAAGGGTGCTCTAGCTCACAGGAATGTATTTCTAATAAAGACGCCCTATTTGAAAGGACAGACCAGTTAGCACAAGCCATAGTGCCATGGCAGGTGTATCAGCAGAGGATGACTAAAAGCTAAGCTAACCGCTAGTGGTACATAGCAAAAGGTAGCAGATAATCTACAAGCTAGCAACAAGAAACACGCACACACACAACACACGCAAACTAAATTTAAGATACACAAAAACGCAGACAAAGGATTTACTCAATAGAGGGAATACAGTAGAAATATTTACAATACTGTAACGTGCATGGATAAGAAGACACGCTGGCCGCTGGCTCGCGGGTCTGACCCTTTAGTCGAGCGGTTAGCGATGTCTCCCGCGGTGCGGGCGATACGGGTTCGCTTCCCGGACGCGGCAGTTCCTGTGGTTGCGTTGTCCCCCGAATTCGCTACAATACATTGAATGTAATTAAGACAAGGCGCAATAAAGATAATAAAGAAAATGTAACGGAGCATGAGGTGAGGAGTAGTCGATCTCACGCAGTCGAAAGTGTTGAGATGAAAATACAGCAGGACAGGAACAGAAAGAATACTACAATACAAACTCTGTCAAAACCTCCCACAAAATGTAGGCATATTTGTTGTAGAGTGGAGAAGATGCTGGGCTATAGGCACACCGTAGTGAATAGCAGATAAAAAATTCAGTTTTTAGAAGATTTAGTATTCATTCCATTGTTGCTGCTTCCTTGCTCACCCACTTAAGCGAAAGCCCAAATGGAACCTGCTGAACTTGTGACCACATGCAAACTGTCATGGGTATTTTCAGCGACAGGTAAGTCCGAAAGTGGAGAAGTAGTTGGGGGGTAAAATTTTAGAAACAGGGAAGACTTTCTATCATTACTTATTTAAAAAAAAATCATAATCACCTACTGGCTGCATCAGTAGAATAAAATATAACACTCATTTTCAGGCATACATAATCATTATCTTCAACACACTCGTGCAACTACATATATGTAGGACTTAGGTGCATGGAGATGTTTGAGCAAAAATCAGTGTCGTGATATTTGTTGGAGGACATGATAAAACGTCAAAAAGTAAGCCACTTTGGTTTTGAAACTCAAATTGAGTGCTGCACAAATGCAGGCTTACTAATAGCTTGAGGCACGGCGAGGTTACCGGCATTCTCCTGCTCAAGATGCGGCACTGAAAAGGAGAGCATGCACAGTTGAATAGTCAATCCTCCAGGTGGCGGCAACCAGCACTAATGTGAGAAAGGAAGTTCGCGGCCACCGCTGCATGTATATGACAGGAACCCCTCCTCTATGGACGGCCCCTGATATCCTTAAAAACCGATCAGGATATTGCCCCCGGAACACCCATATCAGCCCTAAATCCAGGATATCCATAGCCAGACACTGGATTGAGGAGGGACGTGTGTAACACGGAGTGGACCCTCATGGAAAGCTGGAGGTAGGCGTGGTAGGACACTGGGTTGATCCTATTTTCCACCTCAAATGAACTGATGTGGTGAGGAATGAGCTTGCAGTTCTCTACTCTGAAGCAAGTCCCAAACTGAAAGCCAAAACGTATCCTCAAGGTTGATAGACCTCCTTTGTTTGGCATAGTGGATGGTTGACTGTTGACCTGACATGTAGCAGGGTTGCATAGGCGCAACACCTGCCCACAGAGTCCCAGCCTTCTGGCACCTCTGTGCCCAGCTCCCGATTGGGGATAAATGGGTGTTGATGGCCTAACTGGAACTCAGACGGAGATATACCGAAGGAAGAAGATGGAAGGCTGCTATAGGTGTACTCCACCCGTGTCAGTTGGGAGAACCAGGAGGTTGGATGGTTTGAAGTGAGACCTTGCAAGGTTGTCTCTAGTTCCTGGTTAATCATTTCTCTCTGGCCATTGGATTGGGGGTGGTGACTGGAAGAGAGACTTCACTGGTGCCCCAAGCAGCATACAGAATAACTTCCAGAACCAAAACACAAACTGAAGCCCCCCTATAAGAAATACTGTCTCTAGACAACCCATGGAGACAGAAAACACAAAAAAAACCATTAACTGGGCATCTTTTAGCACAAGGGAGCTTTGGCAAGGCAGCATAGTGCACAGCCTTGGAGAACTTGTCAAAAATAGTTATAATAACTATTATATTATCTTCAGATGGGGACAACCCAGTGACAAAATCCATAGAGAGATGGCTCCAATAGTGTTTGGGAATCAGCAAGGGGTACAATAAACTTGGATAGTATTGCCTTCTACCAGGCACATGTGGCACAAGCAACCACAAAATCTTCTACATCCCGTCTCATGGAGGGCCACCATCTCTGTCGGGATTTGAGAATCTGGTCAGCGGGATATCCTGCCAGCCATGAAGAGTGCCCCCACTTCATTAGCTTGGCCCATACAGCCCCTGGGATGAAGAGCCTTTTGAAAGGACCTCCTCCTATGTCTGACTTTGTGTGCTGGGCCTCTCAAACCTCCACAGCGATTCCCCACTTGATGGGGGTGACGAAACTGCTCAAGGGTAGAATAGGTTCCAACTTCTTGGTCCCCTCTGAAATGTCGAATTGGTGAGACAGGGCATCAGCCTTGGTGTTCTTGGACACTCGGTGGTAAAAAGAAAAAAGGAGCAAAATTAAACTGAGTGAAAAAAAACAGCCCGCCTTGTGTGATGGGAGATGAGTCTCTTGGCCCCCTGGATGTAGGCCAAATTCTTGTGGTCAGTCAACGTCACAGATGGCTGTTCGGGGATGTTCCACTCCTCAAGGGCCTTTTTAACTGCCAAGAGCTCCACATTACCCATATCATAGTTACTCCAAGTGGGTCTGCGACATCCAGAGGAAAGGCACAGGAAAGGGGCTTCTCATCATACGTGGAATGCTTGGAGAGAACGGCCCAATGTCAACCACAGAGGTATCTACCCCACATAATGAAAGGCCATGTGGGATCTGGGTGAACAGGGCTGCAGTGGTGGTGAAGTAGTACTTTAACTCTGAGAAAGTCAGGTCAGCCTCTGGAGACCATTTGAAGCCTTTGGGGTTATTGCAGATGAAGGCATTGATAGGAGCTACTATGGAACTGAATGACCTAATAAAGCAATGACAAAATTTTACAAAACCCATAAACTTCTGTACCTGTTTTACTGATGAGGGTCGGGCCCAGTCGTTCACTACCGGAATCTTCCTGGGATACATCTGTAAACCCTCTGGAGTGACGATGTAACCGAGAACTTGGATCTCGGGTTTGACATATAGAAGTCACTTGAGCACCTGCCTCACCTGCTCAACATGCTGCACACAACATGATAGGTGTTGTGCATGTCCAGCTTGGTATTAAAATGCAGTGGATATTAGTTGAAGAGGGTACTTGTTCTTGATGGTAATGTTATTGAGTGGCTGGTGGTCAATGCAAGGGCAAGGAACTCCATCCATCTTCTTGACAAAAATAATCCCGTGACAAGCAGAGGGATGAATGATGTAATTGTCAAGGGCTTCGCTACTATACACCTTCATTGCCTTTGTCTCTGTTAGAAAGAGAGAGTAGAGGTGACCATGACGAGGATAGGTAATAGTTCAATGGTACATTAAAGGGACAGTGTGAGGATAGAGTCATTACCCTCCACTTGCTGAATACCTCCTGAAGGTCAATATACTTGCTAGGAATATTGGCGAAATCTATACTCAGTGGACTGAGAGACCGATGGGCAACTGGAAAGAGCTTCAGATGAACATAGACATATAGAGTGGTAGAATGAACCCCAGGCCTCCACCTCATCAGTGACCCACTTAATATGGGGGTTATGATGTACCAACTAGGGACAACCTAAAACTAAGGGTCTGTTGGGAGAATCTGTTAAATGAAAACGAAATAGATGTTGCTTACCAACCCTTAGTTGCAGGGTCTCTGTGTTGGTGGTAACACAACCAGATCCAAGAGGGTATCCATCTATGGCTGTGATTTCTAATGGTCTATCTAACTGGCAAACATCCCACTCCCCAGCCTGTGTATGATCCAGGAAATTACCTGCAGCTCCAGAGTCCAAAAACTCTAGACGTTTTTACACAGCAATCCCGCAATAATGGTGTAATGAAGACTTGTCTTTGTAGCATAATCATGCCCCAGTGTGTGAATTTACTACATAGCATGCTGGCGTTCCCGAAGCAGAGGTGTCAAGACATGTAACTCAACAGCATTGGCTGTCCTGTCCTGCCGGGTGTCCATTTTACACAGAGGTGGATTCGGCTTTGTGACTGCCAGCTAAACACCGGAACAACAATGATACCCCCTCCCCCATTCCGTCTCCGTAGCTTTTACACAGAAT